>NC_085141.1:117007887-117130604 GCF_024139115.2 Armigeres subalbatus | reverse complement strand
TAGTTTCAATGCAAACTTTGAATTATTGATAATGACAGTTGTGCGGGTCTTCTGTTTGAATGGGGTGCTCTCGAAAACGCGAGGCATTTGCTTTTGATCTCAAGTGCATAAGTCCTTAACTAGATTCTCACGATGCATCTTATTGTTTTTTCCGTCTACGCACAATTTATAACTATTTTAGAGAGTTGACGATTTGTAAACAGCAGATCAATTTTATTCTAAAACTTAGTATTGATATTAACATAATTTACTTGAAACAATGTAGTGTGTGCTTGAATATTCCCCGTCATCAAAAAAATATTCCTTCATTTAGAGATATCACGCACGGTTAATCATTTGCAATTTCTTTCACTACTAGTTTGCCCAAGAACTCGAGTAAATCCAGGACGTTGCATTAGCACTTGGGTGGTACGCCCTATTTATCATCACAACATTGCCTTTTGTAAGGGAAAGACTGGGGATTGATCATATCAGCACAAGCAGATCATCCCAGCGCGAAGTGGATCTCGAAAGACCTTCCACCTTTGTGCAGCGGACCAGAGCTACGCGACCACAAGAAACCGCCACGAATATCAAGATCGTTTATTATAATGATCCTCATGGGCGCAAACTCGCAAAAGGTCCATCACTGCCTGGCCAGAAGGCGTACTTAATGAGTTCCCGCGCAGGTGATAAAGTTTTCGCACCAACCAACAACACCTTCGAATCCGTCTCAAACCGAGTCGTCGCGACATAGGTGAGGAACCGATCGCGCAAAGATCGCCGCTCATATCTCTTTGTTGAACACATTAGCAACCGGTAGCCACCAACCACACCAGGCGACCAGGTGGAATAAGGATTTCGCCGCGAAATATTTCTGTCGAAGAGAGGAATCACCGCGAATGTGATCGCGCCCAACGACCGAAGGATGACGACGACGTTCCTGCCGTTGCCGCCGCGCTGCCACGGTATGAACTTGAAGAACACCAGAAGACAACAAAACCACAGTGGGCAGGAAAAGGGCGGAGCCGTCTTTGTTTTATTTCTTCGTCGTCGCGGCCTGATGGTTTTTTTTTCCACGCGCGGTATTTTCTGTTTGGTTGATCACATCGTCGCATCGCGCATTCGTCGAACCTGATGGTTTTTTCTCCACGCGCGTAATATTTTCTGTTTGCTGATCACATCGTCGCACGCACGTAACTTTACCGGTTATAGTTGCTGGTGCGATTGCGCAAGGGGGCCATTTGTATTGTTGATTTTCTGTCAGGTGCGATGGAAGGTGCATGCAAACTGTCATCATTATTATCCGCTTGCGACGGTGTTGCTGTTTAATTGGAAGAGATTTGCAATGACTACCTAAGAATGACAGGTACCCATGGGCAGGATTAATTATTAATTCATTATGAATTTGAAAAATCATATATCTCGATGGGAGAATGCACATAAATGTAATCAAACAATATATCTAAATAAGTGGATGTTGAAACTAAGTTTTATTAGCTTATCACTTGAATTGAACGTATTTGTAATTTGGAGTAGTCGTACATCGGCTAATACTTTATTTTAGGCTTTTTAAATTTTCGATATTTGCTATCAGAACTCCCATCGATATTGTTATCGCCATGTCGTCACTGAAAGACTTGCTTTGCTATTTATTCACTTGAATCCAGAAAATGTCCGTAATAGATGATACTGTAAACGGAACTGACACGGAAAGTGGAAGGCCGGTTGGCGATCATGATACCAGAGCTGTGCTCACAAACTAGAGCAGCTTTGAATGGGTGACAAGAGTGACATTGCACGGTGGCTGAAATCGTGTTTTTAGCGCGTTTATTTAATAGTATCTTTATTATGCGATTTAGAATAATGACGTCTTCGAGACATTTTATCAGTAAGTCGATACGCCTTTTGAGGTTTTCGTTCTTTATGATTAATTCCTGCAAAAAGTTAGAAAACAGAATAATATTTTAGAAAAATATTATTTATTAGAAACAATATTTTTTTTCCACTTACAACGTAAGTTGTATGTTTTGTTAAAATAAAAGTTCTCTTGAAAAACTTTTGTCGAATACACCAAGTTCGTAATTTCATTACTTTTTGTACACCTATTGCTTTTTATGCCAACAAGCTTTGAACATGTTTGACGCGCCAAGCACATAAGCCTATGGAGACGCAGCATGGTGCAAACTTGACTTGTGATGGAGGTTGATTTCTGCTTTGTATTGTTTTAAAATGTTTTTGATGAAACATTCCTGGTATTCACATTACAACTCTACAGTACCTGAACCGTTTAAAAATTCAATACTTGTACTTTGTTATGCGTATGAGACTGACTACCATAAAACTTTCTGGAACATGCAAAAATGAAATGAAAAGACATAATAAAAAACATTTCAAGGAGTAATGTAGCATAAATGTAAAAATGTCCAAATGTAACGAAATTACGCAAATTTGGTTCTGTCGACAAGCTTTTTAGGAGAAATTTCAAATAACTTTTAGGAATAACCAAACCTTATATGTTGTGAAGAGAAAAAATATCATCTCTCACTTTTGTATTTAATCTATAAGTTGAATACCTCCAACGAAGCGCATTAACTTACTAATAGAATGTCCTGTAAAGTTATTACCCATTACGCTTAAATTGCATAACAAAGGTGCTATTAAATAAACACACATTTTAGCCATTGTATAGAAAAAAATGAAAGATGAATGATTATGCTACAAAAAATATCAAAAATATTTGTTCCATGACAAGGCATAAAGGCTGCAATATTTGTAGAGTGATTTGAGGTTATGGCAGGAGGAGATCTGCTGACCTCAAGACATAAGTGAAAAATTGATTAAGACTCTCAAGAAAGATCCAAATTGAATACACCACTGTGACGCGGCGCCGTATCGAGTGTAGTTTTGAACTGAGAACGGTAACAACGGAGCAAGAATGAATCGATACTTTCGGATCGGCACTGGCGGCAAACAGACGTTTAAACGTCGCACGGTGGGATATGAAGCGGATAAAGCGGTGAACAAGATAATGGTCGTACTCAACAGCTATACCAAGGCAATTACTGGTGGAATTGATAAACAAATTTAGCGGATCTACACAGCACAAGCATCTCAAACACGTAGTATGCATTTGTGGTAGTAATCGCGGGTATCCTATGGATAGGTAGTTATTGAGATCAAATCCAAGCAGACTTGGAAATGTGATGTTCCGTGCTATTGATGTGTATCGACTCAATCGATTGAAGGAGGTAAGAAGGTTCCGTCGATGTGGCGTTTATCGTATTTCGACTAATTTGGTTCCAGAAAAGGTAAGACTCTTTCCCTGCTGCGTGAGCAGAGTTCAACCGTTTGTTCAGAAGGTGGTATTTTGCCAACGATGCTAACGTTTCAACCACAAAGAAAACCAAAGGGTATGGTGAGATGCGGAGCAAATGCACGGAAAGGCATGAGGATGAACAAGAATTCGAAGTATGCGACAAAGAGTGATGCCTGTATTGTAAGTCCAACACTCACGCTATCAGAGTAACACTTGCAACGAACACAAAACGCCAACAGCAAATCAAATCAGTAATGTCGAGGAGAACTGTCACGCAGAAGCACGAACAGCCTGATCGTTTCGCCCCAACACATGATGCGCTGAGCAATTTACACGACTATCCAACACCAGCCGAAACAGTCGCTATTAGCAAATTTCCTTAGCCAGTGGAAAAAACCAACGAGGATTAACGACTGCCGGCAGTGAAAAATGTATGCTGTCAAAAAACCGAAAAACTCTCAAAATAAACGCAGACGACAAAATATGATACAGAAAAGCAGCAATCTAGCACACAAATTGATACAAGAGCGGAAAAGTGAAAGAAGAAAGCCACTGGACGGGATCAGCTTGAAAAATCCTTTGAAGTAGATGACAAAGAAAGATGGAACTGAATAACTGAAGAAGCGAATCGAAAAGCGGAAGTGAATATGAAAGATAAGCTCAAGCAGCTGCTCAGAGCTCAGCCTGAAGAAGTGACAAGGAGGAAGATGGAAGAAAATTCAAACAAGCAGCAAGAGCACTTAGATTAAAGCCAGTCAATTGTATAAGTGAAAAAAAGAAGAAAGAGCTAGCTAGAAATATTAATTTAACCACAGTGATAACAGTGAGGGAATCAACAAAATAATACAGTGCAACGTCCAGCAGCATAGTAAACATAAGGAGGAATTAGGAAGAGTATTAGAAGCTGGAGAAGATTACATCGATTGCATTAGTATCAGAAACATGGTCACAAGGAAAAAATGAGAACAGTTCGCGTTATCGAATTTCAGGATTTCAACATAATGCATTCCTGCCTGTGATGGCTACGGTGATAGCCATTCATCTCAGAAACAGTCTGAACTACCTGAAAGTTCCTATTCCAAACTTATCAGAGCACACCCAGGCTGTTGCGATATGCTACTGCCATGGATTAGCAATTTCAGCCATTTACGTCAGTCCAGCAATAAAAAGTGATGATGTTATCGAATTTTTCAAGCACTAAGATCCTTCAAAAAGGACTATATGAGGAGGGGACTGGAACCGATCACCATGAAGCATGGGGAATGATTCCAGGGATGCTGCCTTCTGTTAGAGCTTTCGTCATAATCAGTACGCTTTATAGTAGAAAATAGAATAAGAGATCGGCAAGACGCCATCTTTTGTTCAATCGAACCATCAAAAGTCCGTTCATTTGATTTGCTTTTGCATCCATAAGAAGCAAGAAAAAGTTCAAGGCTGCCAGTATTATCCGATTTTATGCATTTTATCTGCATTGCATCGCGTTTTCACCCGCCGGTCTCTGGTTATAGGGTTACATTTATAGTATTGAACGATGGTTCAAAAACGTATATCCCCGGAATGAATCAAAAAAGACGGCAATCGACATATCAATATGTTTCGGAACCATGGCGACATGAGTGTCAGTGCTTGAGCACGGTGAAGCAATCATACGGCCATTGAGTTGAAGACCAGTCAAGTACCGAACAACTCGGATGGATTTGCAACCAGAAGCGAACGGAGATCAACTAAATACAGCGGCCGTTAGACCCGGAGCAAATTCGTTCGCGGAGCGGATTTTAAAGTAAGGGAAGCAAAGCAGATTGTAAGACGAATCGCAAAGCGAAATAGAAGAACGCCAAACACAGGTCTAAAGAGGAAGAAGCGCACAAAAAGGCAGGCAACTAAGGACTTCAATCAATTAGCAAGCATCGAGAACCTAATTAAATTTAAAAAGAAGGGCAGCCTTTCAACGAAGGAAAAAAGGAAGAAAAGGAGAAGAAACGGAAAGAACTTTCGAGAAAATCAGCCCACGTATCGAACTCCCACAGAGCTCTGACTATGATAGGAAGACTCACTGGTAAAAAGTAACACCGGAAGGGGAGAACAACCTGAGCAAAGGCAGATATTCGAATGATATCAAACTGATACCAGTAGATGATAACCTTTATTATCATCTTGATATTTGAAGTTATCAATCGTGCATTTGTTCGATAACTGAATAATAATAAAAAAATATCAATAAGCAACGGTATTTTTTCTAAATTTCATGTCGTTCAGATATCGGGCTATGCATTCTATCTTTCAACATATTGTACAGCGCATAAAAATACTCATTCGCTATTTTTTCGATGCAATCAAAAATAAGCGCCAGATATCGCCTAAGAAAACATACCTGTAGCAAAAAAGCTACCTTGATAATTTTGAAAATTTGACTGACACGTGGTGGTTTGGATGATGAATGCCAAATCTGTAGAAGCCTTGAAAAAAATTACCGGATTTTCCTCGTTACTAACGATATCTACTGGATTTGTTTATTTCTGCCAACAAAGGAATTACTACAAAAGTTGAAATGTCGGATAATCAAGAAATTTCATCGATCTGGTGTGTTGTGGAGAAAACAATCATGCTCGCACTTTAGTCGATAAACTCAGGCTTTTGAACGCAATCGAGCAAGATCATCTGCATCGAGAATGAGATGTGAAGCAGAAAAATCCTTTGAAGGTGTTGAATGGACCATCGCAGTAGCTCAAAAAAATATGTTCAACTAGTCACCTGGCAGAGTTGATTGTAGCGAAAATGCGTTGTGGACTAGGTACCCATACGACATTTTCATACGAATCCTAACCTGAGTGGGCCATGGCCCGGCTCCACATAACCTAATGTACCAAATCAACCTTTTTCGTACATCAGGGCCCCTGAAAAACTGTCCGGCCTCTGGATCCACCGAATAGCAACATTTTTCACGGAATAATTCTTCCTGGGATCAGCATGCTGCAGTGTTTATGTTTATATGCATATGAAACATGAAACGTTTCACTGTGAATTTAGTTTTGAATAAAATCTATAACGAAATCGATTTACAGCATGCGGCGCCGTTAGCAAACTAATGATTGATAATATAAGAGAGAAAACTAACTCTAAGCCTATTCAATTGGTCAACTGAAAAAACAAAATGTAATCAATAAAAGGACGATGAACCGTATTCATCCCAATTATCACTGACTCGGTATTTGAATTAAATTCATTTCCTGGTTATCATTTTTGTTATGTTGACTTGTAATTCAACCAGAATGATAACAATTCGAAGCTTACCAATATAACTGACAATTAGTTTGTTATTAATAAGTTATTCTGCTTTACCCGCAGAGTCCAGCCGACTGTTATTTACATAAATGGTTATGCATCCCTGATGGGATTATAAATAGTCTTCAGGTAAAATGTGCGTCGAAAGAAAGCGAAAAGCTCTTTCTCTCCTGCTCTCAAGAAAGCGTAAAATGGTGAGTGCCCAGAGACGACGTTGTACAAATCATTCGATTCGAGTTCGAACCCAGTGAATGCCAACATTTTTTCAATGCGTAACGAAGTCGGTAAAGAAGATTTGACTATTTTTGTCGATAAAACAGAGATGGTTGATAACTAAATAATAACTAAATTAGTTATTTGAGGAATAACATGTATAACAAAATGTGTTATCAATTTGATATCAGTGATAACCTAATTTACTTTCAGGTAAGGCTCGAGGAACAAATTTCTGGTATCATTTTTGTTGTCGGCTGTTAATTCAATAAGATGATAACAAGTTCATATCAATATGTCTGATAACCGATAATAGAATTTGTTATCAATTAAGTTATTCCATTTTGCTCGGGAATGTACCATGGAAGACCAACAACTCGCGAAAGCTGGGACTCAGTATTTCGGTGAGAACCGACCGTCGAATTGACCACCGGTCAGATGACAGCAAGTTATTGTTATTAGATCGAAGTAAGTGGAATAGAATTTTTGCTCGAAAAGCCAAAATCAGCACCTGGGAGTGATCAGGATTGGGGCTATGGCAGCTTCGTTGGACAACTACAACCAAGCGTTGTAGAGAGTCTCTATAGAGGATTTCAATGTTAATGGCGGCGAGGTGCCCCAGCCGATGAGAGCGTGCTGTACAAAAGTGGTAGCCATCCTGAAGCAAGAAAGCAAATCATCAACGCTGGAAGGTAAGAGAATTAACTGCTGGTACCAACCTGGAGGAAAAACAGATTCAAAATGTGTCGCCGAGCCGAACTAACCGTCAGTGTGAGCCGAAAATGAATCTCTCGGCAAGAAAATTTTAAGGCAATATAACAAC
Organism: Armigeres subalbatus; assembly: GCF_024139115.2. Classification (NCBI taxonomy): domain Eukaryota; kingdom Metazoa; phylum Arthropoda; class Insecta; order Diptera; family Culicidae; genus Armigeres; species Armigeres subalbatus. The sequence continues at coordinate 117,122,988 of NC_085141.1, read as the reverse complement.
AATAATACGCAAAACATAATTTGGTCTTTCGTTGATTGTTTTTCTGTTGAAAATTTACTAGTTGCTTGACGACAGTATAGGCTAATTTGGTGCGTAGTATCGAGAGTCTTCAGTACCAACAGGCATTTAAAGTGATCAGCAGTTCTAGAGGAGTTGAAGAAAGTACTGGAGAACCAAACATACCTGAAAAACATTCGGATTCCAAGAGGATCGTCGACGAACACCTGTGTGGCTCGGTGATTAAGAATAAGGTCAAGCAAAACAAACGAGACGGGAAAACAGACAGGAATAATTTTGTAGACTTACCAACGCTTAGCAAAGTTATGGTTGAAAAGTTGTACAAACTATGGCCATCAGGAGTGCCGTTGTGAACACGTTTCGGGTTAGTATTTTGAAAACCGCAAACAATCTTCAAATATCGGCAATGTCTAACGCGAATGATTAGTGAAGGGCTGCCCCAGGAGATGTTTTTGTCTCCCACCCGGTTCAATTTGCAATACCGCTTGCTTTACATGATATACAAATTGACGGAGAGTATGATGATTTTGGTATTTTGATCACGGCAAAATCGAGAAAATCTGAAGAAATCGGGCAAAAGCTTGGATGTGTTCATAAGGCAAGTTCATAAACCTTAGGGTAAATCCTAATAAAAAACCAAATGCCTTTTTGTCTCAAGCAAGTAACAAGGAGCTAAACTTTCTTTTATAGAGAGAGAACACGAGTAGAAACAGTTCGTCAGTCATAAATATTTAGAGTTCTAATTGACAGATCTCTATCATTCGGAGGACATATAAAGGAATTGCGCAAAAAAGGTGAACGACATATCAATATTATCAAAATCATAAGCGGAGCCAAAGCAGGGGGTCATCCACAAACCATGCTGAAAATGCACAAATGCGCTGATACGCGGTACTTGAGTGCGGCGCTACAGTGTATCAACGCATCGATTACAAACTGAATATATCACTAGGTTATTACCAACCAAAGTTTACGAGGTAAAGGCTACGGATGCACCAAAACGATTCCTTTGAAACACGTTACCGCAATTTCGGCGCAAGAACCGCTAGAGATACATGATTAGAGTACATGAATGCTGAAAACAGATTGCCTGAAACATCGCCTGGCAAACAGCAGCTGGCAGACAGCTAATCAACATGAATATACCTAACGGCACAGATGAAAGTAACCTCCTACATGGAAAAATGTTTCTACAAAACTCAGACTATCTCGACATAATAATGCTCATAGTAAGGAATTGTACAGCTACCCGCCATCGAAATACATTCAACCCCAGAAGGCCTAACGTCATCGAAAGTCAACTCGAACCAATTCCGTCTCAAACAACTTACCCGCAGGCCTGAACGGGAAATACAGAGGAAGAGGAAAGATCTATATTGACGCATCGAAGCTGGGCAACATATGCGGAATCTTCATCGAAAACCCACAGAGAAGAATATCGTTATGCCAGTAAATGAAACCAGTATAACAGGAGCTGAAATCGTGGCTATCAGAATAGCTCTAGAAATGGTAATTAAAAAAGTGACCGCTATTACGTTTTTACTGACTGATTCTCAGGCAGCCTGCGAAATATTGGAAAGCGCCAAATGGAGGAGACAGAGAGCGATAATAAACGAAATATTACATGTGCCGCGGCCGATATATTGATGCCCTAGCCATGTGAATGTGGCTGGCAAATGAACTAGCGGACAATTTAGCAAAGCTGGCTGCCAACGGAAGCGCGAACGTCAAATCAATAGACAACCTTCTAACGTTCAAGGATATACTGATATTAAAAAAAGAGAAAGTCGGAGAATGCAAATCAATGGTACACCAATTACGCAGAAGACAAGGGTAAAGTTTTTGAGCTACAAACAAACAATCACGACGAAACCATGGTTTCAAGACTAAATCTGAATAGCCAACAAACCTCGGCTTCTCAATAGACTGGCTGGACATGACTGGAGCACATTTTGCTGGCCAAAATGAAGCAAGATTCCCTGAATGCGAAAATGTGAGACGAAATGGAAACAGCAGAGCATTCATATTGCATCAGATATGAAGTGGCAACATATCTGTTGCAAGTACTGCTGTTTGACTGTAAATTTCCAAATCTAAACCAACTTTTCCGAACGAAAGATATTGCAATCTATAAAGAAGTGGGGTGGAGTTTGTCTGGAGAAACAGGTTTAGATCTCTAAACACAACTGAGGTATACCATGCGACTCTAGCTGGATGCCCATCGTCATCGACGATAGACAAAGAAACAGGGCATAGTCACAGAACCAGCCCTACCTTTCGGACTGACAGAAGGTCGGTCTGTAGCAGAGAAGAAGAAGGCGTATATTAACGACGATTACACAGTAAAAAATTAAGAAAATTAGGCACGATGAATTCACAATTGAAATCTGCAACATAATGTAACAGACCATAATTTTAAGTTTCTGTGGGTTGTAAAATGATAAAATCATTGAAATTCCTCAATTCAATATATCTTAATTTTACATGATTCTATCGGAAACCCTTTGGTGAACGAGTACGTGGCTGTCAAAACAAATCAAACAAACCCCATTCCATTTCTCTTGCAAACCGCAGCTGAACCCCATCATTCACAAGTGTTACTTCAAATGTATATATTCGGTTATCTTTTATAAGATGATAGTCCTCTGCTCCAATTTTTTTGTATTCAATAAAATAAGAACTGTAAAATACCAGTACGCGCAAAATTATAAGCAATTCATAACTTTATGTTATTAATACGGAGCAGATTGCGCTATGCATCTACTTGAACGGAAATTTACAGGTTTGTTCGTACTGTGTAGCGTTCTACCCGGATTCACACAGTTTGTACTGCCCCGTTCTCTCTGCCAGCCACCAGGTACTTTGTTTTCTAAAAAATATGATCAAATTTATTTTCCAGCTCACCGTTCAAAAAGAACGAAAGCTCTCTCCCACTGATCTCCGGCGATATACCAATGATGTCGATGTCATCCGCAAACCAAGGAGCGTGGGCACCCATGATAATGGTTCCGTTTCTTCGCACACCAGGTCTTCGTATTACACCTTCCAGAGTTGCGTTGAATAGATTTAGAGAGCGCATTACCTGTTTCAATCTGACTAACGTCACGAACTAATCGGATGTCTCATCACATATCCTGACGTTCGGTTTAGATCAATCTAGCGTTGCACGTGAATCAGCCTAATAAGCTTTGCTGAGAGCCGTGTTCTGCATTATATGCCACATTTCGTTCCGTTTCACTGAATTGTACGCCGCTCAAAAATCCATGCAAATAGATGATCAGTCCACAAGCGCTTTTCGCCGGAATTTATCAAGATTTTTTTGGTGAATTGTAACTTCGTTAAGTATTACAAATTAATTAATTTAAGAGAAATGCATACAAAGCGATTTTCACACTTTGCTGGCTGACAGAGCCAGGCTGCGGCGCAGAACTCCCCATTACCGTGGCGGGCGTAGATCGTTGCAACACAACCCGTCAACGTCCGGCCGGAATCGCCTAAAGGAAGAAAAATCATCTCTCGTTAACTAGAACCGGCAATTAACCTGCAAAATATTGCGCCTTCAATTCCGTAGTGCGCTCTTTTCGGGCGGTCAATTCGCCGCACACCTGCCATCCTTTCGGCGGGGCCCATTTCCCGCCGACTTCTTCCATTTCCTGGCATCTCGCATCCCGCCCGGCCAATCGCTTCATCGATCATCCAGCATTTCGCTCGGCTGAGGCTCCATTGCTCGTCCGGCATTCCGCCTGTCCGGAAACTCATCGCCCGGCATTCCGCCCGGTCGACATCCCAACGTTCATCTGGCATTCCGCCGTCCATCAAGCCAAGCCGCTCGCCACCCAAAGTTTCGTCACCCCAGCCAAAATCGTAAGTAGTTGTTGTTTATGAAGCCAACTCCCGAACTCCAGTTATCAGCAAAGGTCCGAAAACCTCCCCATAATTTCTGTACTCGACCCTGGGACTCGAGGGACCAAAAGAGGGCCTTGCGTGCCCATCCCATAGGTAGCCGTTGGCTATAGACCAGCAACCAGTGGGTTTAGGACTGAGCCCTCCAGTTCAGTTGAGTAGTTCCTCAAGGGCAAGAGGTCGTACCAGAACGGTATCAGAGTGAAGTCTGCTAAGAATTGGCAGATTACATTGATATGGTATTGAGAAGTGTGTTATACTGATATATAGCACACCGAATCTGTACATCAAGCCAGCTCGAAGGCATTGCTTCTCCTCCCAAATTGTTTCCCAGCTGGTCACTCACAGTCCTTCGAATCAGCATGGGATTGCGTCCTTTCCAGCGGCCTTTAAGCAATTTTTTTAGCTTTTTCTTTAGCAACCTCTTCGTCTAGTTGTTGGCATCCACTGCGTGTCCTTCATCCTCAATCCTGATTCTGTTTCAGCCCACTCTGTCCGATTGTCCATTCAATAATAACTCAAAGTGCTCCTTCCACCTAGCAGCCACTCCTGTTCGGTCGGTCAATAGATTTCTGGAGCTGTCATTGATCATAACTGGCATCGGTGCGCTTTTCGCATGTTTCTGATCGTTTTAGAACTTCCGCGTCGCACAGTGATGCCAAGGCGGAAAAAAAGTAAAGAAAATTGAGTTGAGCGTACAGCTCGAAAGTATTTTTATAATTTTCATAATGTTTGAATTGTCTTTCCTCAAAATTTCTACGAAGATTGGATGAAATTGCACGGAGTGTACTATGTGGATCCCAGCATACTAGTATATCGCGTCAGGAAAATCCAACAACTGCAATAAGTGATAAACCTACTAGTACAAATTATCGAATACCTAATTATTACCATTATCTTGCCATTGTCATTTGTCTACGAAGTACTCTTTACGGTTTTATCTAAAAACAAACCCGCACTAACGGGTTTTGGCTCCAAACATCACATGCAAACATCAACAATAAACGCCTTAACCTTAAGCACACACTTCCAACAATGTCAGACAATTACACTGTTATTATTATTTACCTACCACGTGTTTGGGCCACGTACCTGAACGTGAAGACAATTGTAAACTAGTATTTAAGAAAGATATAACAAAGAAACGACGCTCATTCTAAAAATGTTGAACCAGATGACATGCTGTCCGATGTTGTGAATCTGTCTCGGGTTATCACCACCTGTGCAGGAGCACAATCAATGGCGAACCGTGACTTAATCGGCGATTCAGCCTTTGCTGTTTGTACAAAGGTTCAAGTAGCTCAGTGCGATCCGGACTTATAATCGCAACCTATAGTTATCAGCGGAAAATTAGTGGTGAAATCAAAGCTGAAATGTGGTTCGGTGACACGATAATCAACCATAATGAGAACACCATCAGCGCGAGTGATAGCGCACGTTTGTTATTATGCTAGGCGTACTGTCGCTTACGTATACGCGCCTGCCACAAGTTCACAAGTGCGAAAATCCGACAAGCCGCCGCAGCGGAGATCCAATTGAATACCAGGTCAAAAGTGCACACGCAGAAAACGAACTAAGAATGAGCAAACTCAAAGTATGTAAGGCTGTTGGCCCATACAGACGACAACAGAGGTGCACGTCCACCACCAGTGAAATCACCAAAGTGAGGAATACTTACAAGTGCCAATGGAACAATTTAACATCAATGAAACGTTATGTACTTAAACGCTATTAAAGAAGCATATGGTGATAGTGCTTGCCAAATCATCATTGCGCCATACAAACACACAAAATGTAAATGTAAAGAAGAAAAAGTGGTCGCCAAAACTGATCAAATAATCATAGCGACATGCGCCATGCGGTGAAGGATAGTGAAATGCAATAAGTCAGCCGTAGTTAGCAACATCCAATCATCACAATACAAGCAAACGGTCGAAGCTAGACTAATTCACGAGACGCTAAGCAACGAGTGCGGAGACATCACACATTGTTGTCAAGAACGGCTTCAAACCTGACCACCTGAAGATCGCCGGTGCCAGCAACCGTGGTAGCAGTAATACCGTTATACAAGCAGTGAAAAACATACAGGCTAAAAAAAAAGTGCTAGAATATATTTATAATCTATACATAAGCAATGATGGGACTATGTGATGTGGAAAAACAATACTAAAAATTCTTTCAACGACAATTAAAAATTTGTTATAAATGTAAAACTTTATTTGAAACTAAACAATAGACTGAGAACGATCAGATGAGTATGTTAGAAGGAACATACAAATTTGTTGAAGAATATAAACGTCCTCGGTCTCTACAGGGAATACTAGAAAAGGGCGGAACATTCAAAGATTTTTAAAATGAATATAAATCGGTTCAAACAAAAACAGGCGTTGTTCGATAAAGGTACAGTGGAACGACGAAGCGGTACTACTAAGCGTTAAAGGGGTCGATGTATGAATGTACTAAAAATCTGGAAAATACACAAATTTTAAAAGGACAAAATTTCACTCCGTCCAAAACCTACCTTAAAGTCTGTAGTAAAACTCGATAATTTTTAGGAAAAGGTTATGGAACTTCAGAACGTGGGGAAAATTCCCCACCGTTTGAAATTCACGTCTAACCAACCCCAATTAGCAAGGCAGAACCCTTACCACTACCAATCATGCTTCCGGAGACACCTACCTAACGAAACTTTTGACATCAAACTGCTACAGCACTCGTGCAGCCGTACGACGATACTTCTGCTGAGGGGCTGGACGTACTTTTGATGCCACTAGTACGTTAGAGGAGATAACAGCAAACAATATGGCACCCAGGGCCATAAAATTTTTGAACACGTCTTACGGCAAAGTCATATTGGGATTACCAGAAAACTCAACACATTCGACGAACTAGCGCAAAAACGTCAAAACAAACGATGCGCCAGCAAAATCACACCATACGGCAAAACCGAGAGCAAGCGTTAGAAAGGATCTGTAGAAAATTTTGCACGGGGCATACGCATAAAACAACCATGCGGTCTACATCGAGCAGGTGGGTATTCTGCACCAGCAAACAGCATAACAAAACGGGCGTTGAAACCCCACCACGGTACCAACTCCCAGGATAATAATAAAATTATATTGAAAGCAGGGACTTTCAATGACATAAAGATGTGACACAAAAAATGTTGGAAAATTCAAATAATAACAACCAATATGCCCAGGTACTTTGTTCAACACATGATGCCAATACACATAGTAATCAAGGATAACACTTAGAACTATCATGGAACCATAGAAACCAAAGTTCCAGCAATAGAGATTCAAATTGGCTACCCTAGAAATTATTCCTTTGAACAACTGTTTCAGAGGCGGTCGGGCTGCAACAACACCGCTCACAATTTAATCAATCATAATTCAATCAACCGCCACAACGACGGTATTACGGGTATATAATAACCTGTTTCAGCGCGGAAGATCAAATTTCAATACGAGAAACATTTTCACAGCGAGTGCAGGAGCAAGTAATGCAAGTGCTAATGCCATTCATTACCTGATGGCAGTGGTAGGAAACCAACAACAAGGAATGTTGATTGATGCCCGTGAGCCTGGTTATGCAACCAGGTGGCCTGATGCAATAACGCTTTTTAGGGCACCTGGTTGTTTTAAGGACCCCACAAACAGTATACATTAATCAACACCAGTGCAGCTAATTTTAGGACACTGTATGTCCTCATAATCGTCCACAAATGTACATTTATAGTAGACTAGGGGCAGAAATCACCAAATAAACAGGTAAAGAAAAATTAAGCCCTACGCAAATTCATTTGATTTCAAAATATTTAAAGTGACAGGTATTACAGAAGTGCCTACTTCAATACAGTGGGCGAGGCTCAAACTCCTGTATAACCTGTCGGTTTAACGTTAGAACATACACTCAGATAGTCGGGAACGACTTCCGATATTAACCGACGGGTATATTAGGGTTTTCCGGGATTTTTTTGTTAAATATAGATGCACCCCACTCATAGAACTGGTTGCTCAACTTTAGTTTCAATAATTGTTTGGGTATCAGCACCAATCGAAGATAATTAAACAACAGCATCATCATGAGATGCGAAGTGGTCAGGAAATTCCAAATCTTAATGTTATGCCGAATCAGTATTATCACAGGAAATCCTCCTGAGTAGTTCTGAAAACACTATTGTTTCACAAAGTGCTCCATATGTAAAAAATTGTAAATACCACCTTCAAACAAGTGCTTATGCCACTTGAACCAAAAAAATCGACTTGTTAGACAGATTATAATAAACCAAAAACGGGAGCAATGTTCCTGAAGGACCGGTCACACGATTGAGTAAAATCTTTCAGAAATTAACATGGACCAAGTCTTACCTAGCGTAAAACCAAACTTAAAAAACTTAATTAATGAATTCTCTGACAGATTATTACCTGGAGAAAAAAGTTGACTAACAAATTTTATTCATGCATATTCCATTACAGGATACTTCACCGTACATACCAAATTATAACCATGGATTCGCAACAAGAAGAAATTCAAACAGGTGAAAAACTGGAAGACATTATTGAACCAGTGTCTTCTTCACAATTTCCCCAATTCTCCTAGTGCACCGAAAAGTCTGATGATAGTTCAAAAATGGAGACTTGTAGTGGACTTCATAGGGCACCAAACAAAAAAGGTACAGCAGATAAATTTCCACTACTACGCATAGACACAATTTTGGACCAATTGAAGAGCAAAGTACTTCAGTACTCTTGATCTTATGTCAGATTCCATCAAACTTAATTAGACAAGAATCCAGAAGTGCAAATTCATTCTACCGGGTCATTTCAGTTTAAACGATTACCTTTTTGGTTTAAAATATCAGTCCCAACAGTTTTCAGAGAATGATGCATCATAGCAATGGTTGACTTACCCGAATGTGCGTTCGAATCACATTGATGATATTGTAGTTACAGGACGTTCTGCTGATCATCACTAGATAACTTACGAAAACATTTGAGCGTTTAAGGCATTACAATTTAAAACTTAATAAACAAATGCAAATTTTTTCGACTGAGGTTACCTATCTCGGTCATAAATTTTATCGGATAAAGGAATACCCAGATGACTCCAAATTCGATGTATTGAAAATTTTCCTAGACCCACGAACGCTGGAAAGAGGCACGTAGATTTGTGCATTCTGTGATTTCATTACAGGAAGTTTTAGCAAACTTCGCGCACATTGCCAAACGCATTAAACGAATTACAAAAAGAAAGGTTCAACATTTCAATGACCAAGGCCTATGAAGAAGGTTTCCAGAAACCAAACAATATCTAATGTCACCCCAAATTTTACGCTACCCAGATTTTCAAAGAAATTTATTGTCACTACAGCAATACGTAACTGAACGAAGTAATACCGATTAATTCAAAGGATTTGCATTAAGACTGTCGAAGAAATTTACAGTATTATCCACACAGGAATTTCTTGAAAATTTTACCTTATATGTCAAAAGAATTCCTCATAAAAATTTCCGAGAATTTCCGAAATTAAGAAAAAAATTCGAGGGACTTCCCAGAAAATCTCCAGTGGATATTCTTTCAAGGTTTCTCTCATGGAAATTTCGGAGAATCCCTTTGCTGAAGTTCCAAAGAATATCTTTTGGGCATTCCAAAGACTTTTCTTGGTATTCCAAAAGTAGCTTCCTTTGTAAATTCCTAAAAAATCCGCTGAAGTACGACATAATTTAATTTCCATAGTTTTATTTTATTTATTTGGCATTTTGTTTTATTTCCAGTGGCGTAAGGTTTTATCTTTTTAAATTTGCCACATTCGGTGACTCATAGTTTTACAATTTAAATATAACAAAAAAGAAGCTACATTGATTGTTTCAGTACAATATAGATTATAAACTACCAGATTACATTCGAGTTCCAGAAATTTCAACATTGTTTCTTAAAACAGAGAAAGTCATAGATGCTTCCCTTTTCACAGAGTAGAGGTAAACTATTACCAGTTAACTACACCTCTAACAGAAGCATTGGAGGACAATTCCTGTTTACATTAAGCTAATTTCGCGATAGTATTTGTCGGATAGTGCATTGTCCGCTAGTTCTAAACGATCTTAAGCTTTGCGTAGGTTTTCCCACACCTTGCTTGTCGAAGACAAAAGGAGTGTCCCATTGGAGATTGTTCTGGATAATGTAGCCCAAACCATTTCGCAGACTCCGTCCATTTATCAGGTTGTTTCATCCATAACCCATAGTTTCCAAAAGAAGTGCTTGTCGACATTAAAAAGTTTTATAGAATACTTCGGAGAATTTTTTGCTCAACCAGAGAAAGGGAATTTCCTGGGAAATCCATGACTTTTACTTCAGTGAAATTCATTACGTTTTTATGAAAAAAAAAACGGAAAATCCTAAAAAAATCAAACGAGTGAACTTCGCACAAAGCTGCTGTATAAATCGTTAAAAAAAAATAAAAAGTCTACGTAGACTTTTGGTAAAGCCCCGTCCCCTTCGTGAGACTATCGTAGACTTTTTTGAAACCCCCCCCCCTCAAGAGTCTACATGGTTTATGGACAGCCCCTTGCCGGTACCGACCGGATACCGCACACAATCATGGTAAAAAATTTTGTTTCGCAAACCTCCACATGTACGTAAAGTTAATATGTTCAAGCATATAGTTGGGAGTGCGAAATAATGTCATATGGAGCTATGCCAACTTAAAAGTAAGGCCAAGACCTCGTGGATCGCTCTATTGACCGTTCGAAACCTAAAGATCTGATCTCAAGAATAGTTTGAAGTACCGTCGTCGGGGTTGACAATGGGCCAATGGGGGTAAGAATGGGTCAATGTTTCAACTGCTTTTAATGCTTGTAGAATAGATTGAATGTATCTGAGGACATGAAAACTAAATTATAAGAGACCTTTTTGAACGATTTTGTTATCCGGCTTTTAGACTGTCGATGAAAGCGATGGCCCATTCTCACCCCCGACGACGGTACCATAAACATGCTAAGTACTGTGAGATGTTATCGAACTGATGTTTTGATGAGAATACTGAACTGATATTTTGTGGAGTTTTGTGGCCAAGGCCTCTTGTAACACTTTATTGATCATAAAGACAAGCAACATCAGAATTAAAGGACACCTTGGAGCATTCACTGAATATTGATATTCTGGGAATACTGATATTTGTATAAAGTCATGTTATTTTGTCCCACACAGTTATTTTCGATTACTGAAGTTGATAAATTTTTTGAGCAGCTGGTAATAATTTCAATTACTGAAATCTCGATAAAATGAATATCTCCTGAACTGCCGTCATACGCATATTTGTCCCATGTTTGCTGGGATTCCCTATATACATGGGACAGTTATGGCTCTACCTGCTTGATGAATTGTAGAAAAAATACTCAGTACTTGTTATTCGTTCGGTAGATTTTATATTTACTTTGCAAAGATTTCCAGTAAAAACCATTTTCAATATTATGCTTCAAAATTAGGGAAAAAAGATGTTTAAAAGTTTAAATGTAAGGAATATTGTAATGGTTGCAAATAGGATGTGCAATTTTGTCAATGAGTCCCGAACCGGCATCCTGGAATATCGAATAACTTGGAATAGCTTCTCTCTTTTGAAGGCAATTTTCGCTATTGCGCTATTTCGGCAGATTCCACAGGCGCAAAACTTCTACAGCTTTTTTTGCGAAGAAAGAAGAGCAGCTGAAAAATCGAGATCGACAAAATATTGTTTGTTTCGGCGGCGTGGGATAAGAATAAAATGATGCAGTCGTTATTAACTTTAAAACGGGCTGAAAATGATTTGATTTCAGTAGTCATTCTTTTTTGACGAAATCTTAGTAAAATAGTGAGTATGCTGAGAACTCAGTTATCCTTTCACTGACTTTTGATGTAATGCCAGAAAATGTTGCAAATTACCGAAAACTTAGTACAGAAAATTATTTTAATTTAAGAAAGCTATTACAGAATATCAGTAATTTCCAATGCAATACGACAGTAACAAATATAAACTCCTTCCTTTGTCCTGTTAGTCTTTGGATACCGAAGGGGAAGGGAGTTTGAAAACAAATAAATAAAATAATAAAATCGCAAAACTCATCAGTTTCTTGAAAAAAAATTCTGGAAAAGTTCAATATTTTATATTTTTCAAAAAACAAAATGTTTCCCTCCCCTTCAATTAAAATGAAGCCACACAATATCGAGTAGGTAGAAGAAAAAAAGAAAATATAAAAAAATCCTGCCTAACTGATTTTCTCAGTAATTTTCATGAATAATGATGCAAAACCATAAAAAAGATAACCACGAAAACACTCTGTTGGATTTACATCATAAAAATCAAAATTCAAGACTGGCTTGGAAGTTCTAGAAAATATTAAAACTTATTTTTCCACGAACATCTACTTTTTACTAGTTTGCATTACTTTATTTATACATATATAAAAATGAATTCAAATCTGATCTAGAAAAAATCAGTATTGAATCGATGAAGAGATTTTCCCGAAATCTCATTCCCTCTAGATTTTGTTACCGTATAAGGTAGCAATGAGCCAACGAGCTGACACGGGTTTCTGTACCATCAAAAAATAACCAAGACTTCGCACTCACACCCCTGACTGACGGACCAAATCAATCGAGGCGAATTCCTTGCGACAACACGAAGTCCGGGCGAGTTTGGAGAGGGAGAAAGAAACGAGAAAAAACGAGGAGGAAGCAGGATTCGGGGAGAAGAACGAACACTTACATCGAAGGAAGTTCCGAAAACGGATCGCTCTTGAAAAAAGGAAAAAAAACGCGTGCTATGTGAAGTGTCCGGGAGACCCGACCGCGCTAGGCATCGGACCTTTTGGGGCAAGGAGATCTCTTCGGAAGACAACACGGCCTTCCACCGACGATCCCGTACCGCTCGTAGTTGCCTTTCCAATCCAAACAGCCGGCCACATGGTAGCCTCGTTCCATCCTAGTAATACGCCACACCTACGGTCTCCGCCGTATTTGGCCTGCACTTTACTAGATTGTCACCATCCACCGGGATTTCACCGGCCCTATCCTGACCAGAGCATCTTACCAAATGCACCATAATTGCGTGCCGCATCAAGTTACCAGGTCGCCTGGTATACCATAAGGGCCATCCACAAATCACGCCTTGTATTGTCGTCATCAAGCCGGAACCTCGCTACGCTGTTTTCTTGGTAGAAGGTAGCCGCTCGATGCCCGCTTTCCACTTTCTGTCACTGTCCAGCAGATTTCACTGCAACGCTACGACATCAGCAAGTTGCGGGGTTATAATTCATCGTATAGATTATCCTGTCGCAACCTGCGAAAAGCCTCTAGCGACTTGCAGTTCCATGTTCCAAGCTTCCAATCGTGATCGCTTTATTCCTCGCCTAGGTCGTTTGCCGATTGTATCGAGTCGTGCTATCTTCCTATGCCAGTTCGTAATAGATTGTTTTAAGGGCGGCTTAATTGGGCCTGCGCAAACCTCCTGTCTCATCGGAGGGCCATCGTATCAGGGCTGTTTAGCGATTGAAATTGTCATGAAATTATCTTAATTTCCTCGAGGAATTCATCCAAATTTCATCGGAAGTTTTCCCGACTTTCTTCTTGTAAATAATTCAAATTTTTTTCTGAAAATTCATCCAAAATTCCTCAAGTAAAGTAAAGGGATATGGTGCATGGATGTCTTTTGATATTTGGAAATTGATCAAAATCAAAGATAAGGAGAGAAATCCAAATAACGTTCGTAATAAAGAGTTGTTGGATCATGTAAATAAGAAGGTGAAAACGGTCAAGGATCATGCCAAGAAAGAATATAGCCGCGTTTATTAAGAATTTTCAACGATTGTATCTCTTTGGGCACTTTTCCTGATTTTTTGAAAACCGCGAGGGTAATTTCCATTCATAAAGGTGGAAGCAAATCAGACATCAATAATTACCTCCAGCAGGGTTCATAATGCTCACTCAATCGCAGGAGCACATGATTTTCCCTCACGAAAGTTTTTCGGGGAGAAATCGCTTTTCAGGGAAAAGAAAAACAGCCTGGAGAGTGATAAAAAAATTTTTCGCTCACTTCAATTGCCGCTAATCGTTGGTTTGCTCTTTTTCTTTCATATTCAGAAGGTCTTTTTGTGGCATCATCAATACCAGCTAATAGTAGTAGCTTATGTGGAACAAATAACTAAACGCTTTCGCCACAGATAGCGTGGAGGTGTGGCTAAAAATGCTTGCGCATCCCAACAGCTATTATTGTTACTATTTCTGGGTTCGAATCCCAGCGCGGCCATACAATTTTGTAATGTGTTCTGCGATAATTCTCGCGAAAAGTCGAGGTGAGAGGTACAGAAGTAATGAAACGAAAAGGATTTTTTCATCTAATAGGCAAGATTTTTCGTTCATCTTCCAATGCTGAATTCCTAGAAGAAAATTGCCCAGTGGGTGAAGGTGATCCTCAACGCAAACAACGAAACAAAAGATTTTCCCTTATTGGCCCGAAAAACGCTTTTTTTGGTCTCATTGAAACGAAAAGTCGAAACCCTGCCGTCCAGTATCTATCTTATCGGTGATAAGAAAAATATTGGAGAAGTTACTTGTTTCCAGAATAACCAATTGTCTACGAGAACACTGAAGTCCTTTACAATCGTCAGTATGGATTTAGAAGAAGGAGCTGTTACGTGGTCCGCTGCTTTGCGAATTGGTAGATGGAAATTTATGAAGCTTGAAAGCTTCCGGTGGACGAAAAATAGAAGGAGTTCTGTTTCTTGCTTTGAAGAAGGCCTTTGATACAATTGATCACAATGTATTACTGCCAGGGATCAATTTTTCTTGGATGCGCATGCGAAACAAGCGAAAAAAGAGAACCAAAGACAAAGCTTTGTTTTTGTCCGAGATAATAATGACAAAGATCAATTTTGTTGCTAACTTTTCATTCCGTTATTTTGCATTATCTCTACAGCAAATTTCGGTTCTATGCTATCGTAGCTTCTGCTTTTAAGGAAATGCTTGAGAATCTAACTGTAATAACGAAAATAGCTTTTGTATTTTCGGAAATATCAAAGCATGTAAGGCAAATGATTCTTGTCATATTGTGTTCGAGTTCAGATAAAGGTCTGTTGCGAGGTGCGTTTGTCAGTAACAAACTCTGTTGATGACAAAGGAAATATTGTTAGGCGTTGCTCGAATATTGATTCCCTGATTACTGGGTAAGCTTGACTGTTACGGCGTAAGTGGGACAACGAATGATCTACTGAAGAGCTATTTAACAGGGCGAAAACAATATGTCTCAATAAATGGTGCACATAGTGAAGAAAAACCTTACGTTTCGGTAGGGTTCCTCAAAGGGAGCAATGTGGGACCTTTGCTTACTGCTCCTCTTATACACAGATAAAAAATAGCCTGTTGTGATTTTAAATGTACTTGTTTCATGCACATATTTGGAGCATACAAATAAATGTAAATATTACATCGATCTCACTTTTTCTTTTAAATCGAAATAAATTTAAACTGTGCTTGTTTCCGTAAAATTTCAATCAAATTTAATTGGTATCGAATGTTAATTCCTTTGATGGGATAAGCTTTGATTTTACACGCCGTTGAATTTTCAAAATTATTTGCTGTGTACATAAACGATATCGCAAACCTAAAATTGAATGGGAAAGCTCGCTTGTTTGCTGATGATACTTCGCGTTCATATCAAAATGTCAAAGTCACGAATGCGCTCACCCTGCATAATCAGCTTTTGCCACGAACAACGAATCGGTACCCATTGAGAAGTCAGGCTATTTTATCTATAAACTGCCCAAGAACAGAAGCTGGAAAAAAAAAATTTCACATGCCACAAGTATAATGGTTTGCCATTCCACATAAGGTCCGAGAGGAAAATGCATCTCTTCAAGAAAAAGGTTTTGTCACTGTTTAGAAGCAAGATTGTAACCTACATATGCTGAACGTCGCCGTGTTGGTAACAGAAATTGCGAAAACTATCGTTGATGCACACCGACGATGCCACGGCTCCAGATCCATCTAATAGCTCCTGTTCCTTGCTGCTCGGTCAGTTGGAATCGCCAGTTTCTCTTCCAGAATTTAATGGTTCCAGCGGAACCTACCGTGGATGCACACACGACGATGTCGAGGCTCCAAATCCACCTATAGCTCTTGTTCATTGTCGTTCGCGCAACCTGTCGTTGATGGACACCAGGCGATGTCACGGTTATAGATGCCCCTACAGCTCCTGCTTCTAGAATCAGTCAGCTAGAATCGCCAGTTTCTCTTCCACGTAACATGAATTAGTATATGTCTGGCCGAAGGCAAGATTCTGCTCCTTCTTTAAAAAATATTAATATATAAAATGGTTCCAGCACAACCTACTGTCGATGAACACCAGGCGATGACGCGGCTCTAGATCCACCTGATGGCTCCTTGTTGCTCGGTCAGTTTGAGTCTTCTGTCGCTAAGCTACCCATAAAACCGTTGTCCATAAAGTGACTTGAATAGTAATGAGTTGCATTTAACATTAGTTGCATTTATTATTAGAATGAATTCTCATTGGAAGTGCACCGAAATTGGAAAGTGGTTTGAAAAGAAGAGGAGGTTTTATGCCTTTGGGAGAAGTGATTCAAATAAATGCCACTCCCAGGGGCTTTGCCCTGCTCCAAGCAATAAAGATATATAATAAAATAATTCATCCAGATTTTCTGTTAAAATTCATCTTTACTACGCCGGCAAATTCATCCAGATTTTATCTAGAAACGCATCCTCTGGAATTTTATATAATCTCCACCGACTGACTCATCCGATTTTTTTCCGGGAAATTCATTCACATTTCTTGATGTAGCTCACCAGAATTTCTTTACAGAATTCATCCAAGTTTTCTATTGAAATTCATCCTAATTTCCACGGCAAATTCATCCGAATTTCTTCAACAAATTCATCTGATTTTTCACGGGAAATTCATTCAAATTACTCGGGAATTTCTTCCTTGGGAAATTGAATTTCATCTGGAAATGCATTTGGATTTCTCACGGAACTTCTTTTTCTTTTTTCGAAAGAAAATTCGGAAAAGCGTTCGAAAGCAGAGATAAAAAGTAGAAGGAAAAAGTTCTAAAATAATTAAGTAATATCAAAACAATATTTTTTGCCTTTCTCGTACAACAAAGTTGTACCGAAAGGCTATCATTTCACTCCAAATTCGAACTTTTGATAGAAGTCCCGGGGACCCATAGTGTTATATACCATTCGACTCAGCTCGATGAGCTGAACAAATGTCTGTCTGTCCGTGTGTGCGTGTGTGTGTGTGTATGTGTGTGCGTGTGTGTGTGCACAAAATGCCATAAAAAACATTAGCCAAATTTTCGTATAGAAACTCTTAACCGATTTTCTTGCAACAAGTTGCATCCGACAGAGACTAAAACGCTGTTGATCACTATTGAATTTCATAATAATTGCAAATTGCAAAAAATAGATAATATTAAAATAGTGATGAGACATAGTCACATAGAACAACAATGTGTTATGAAAAATGCCTTGCATCTATGAATATTTTTTAAGTTTATCCGTGGCTTGCTCCCATTAAGAGTTTCATCGTACTATAAAGATGCTCGTGTTGCACGCATTTAGGCGTAAGTATGCTCTTCGTTCAGTTTCATAGTACCATGAAATTGTCCGAAAGTCAAAATTCGAACTTAGGAAATTCGAGAAACTTTTGGCAGCGCCATCTGTCGTCTACTAGTGTAAATTTTCTATCATAACATAAGACGGTGTAACTGTTTTGCCTTTCTTGTACATCATCGAGGTGTAAGCGTAAAGGCTACATTTATTACCTTTTTACGCGAGGAAGCCGCCATCACCGCTAGGTTGATTAATCTGGGTTTTTTATTTCAAAAGAAAGTGATTTGAAACAATGTCATTAAGAGAGAGTGTAAACATTCTCGCAGAAACTGAAATGCGTTCGAAAACAATCATTTGCAAACGTCTTTTTCCATTGAATTGAAAGTGGAATAAGATAGCTGCATTTTGATTCTATTCACGTTATAGTTGTCATGTCTTTTTTACGCGATGTCTTTCTCGTTGCGCTTAAGGTCACCAGGAAGTGGTATGATTCAATAATTTTTAGAACTGATTGCTATCGAATCTAATTATGATGTATTGAGGACTTATGTGGTGAATGTGCTTATGCTAAGATAGTCAGAATGGAATAGTAAAAAAAGGACGTGGGACAACTATACTTAGTACGGTAGATTGGAGCCCCTCTGAATGTAATTAAACCTTTGGACTTTCATTCTGCTGCTTCCTTTCTAAGTAAGCAAATTAAAGTAAAAGGTACACAATGAATCGAGTTAAAAGTTCTTTCAAGATAAACATCATGAAGGGATTAAACTCTTATCATTCGTTCATCCAGATTAGTGAAAAGCTAATCAAAAACTTTTCTTTGTAGCTGAATACAAAGCTTGTTTTTCTCCAAAGTAAACCCAACTCATCGTCCATTAAGGATCAATCTCAAGCATAGATTGCGGCGGTGTATATTTTTTTTCTCGCCGCAACCATTTTCAATCAATCGATTATGAATTATGAACGAAAGCAGTTTTCTTCGGATTCAGATCCAGTGGCTCCGTCTTTCCAGTAGCAGCACCACCACGACACGACAGATCATTTAACCTTGCAATTGTGTATACAAACAGTCGCAGTCGGTTCGTTCTTCCTCGCGGCGAAAGCAACTCCCAGCGACGACCGCCGTCGACATCAACCCCGACGATGACGATGATTGATGGTAGAATTCCGCTGAAATTGATTTCAAAATAATATTTACTTTAAATTGTTGCTTTATTCGTGCGATGGATGGCTGCTGTGCCGAACTGCACCCATTTTCTTCGCCGGAGAGGTAGCTACTGCTGCTTGACTTCCCGTTTGAATGGCGCAGTAATGTTCCGCACTCCAAGACGGAGAACTGAGCTCTCACATCCCGGCCGAGACCGACGTAATCCGACGGAGCGGAGCACAATTTTCGCTGATGCGATGTTTATCTTGCGGATAAAGCTGGGAATTTAAGCTGCAAATTGTTGTTACTACAGTACCGCAATGTAAATTGAGATTCCTGGGCACTGCTTTTCCCGTGGTGCGCGCCTTGCGCAGGATGGGAAGTCTTTTATCCAGCATTGTCGAAGTGTAATTTCTGCGAGTGTGGCGTGTCGCGGTTGGTCTTTGGCCGTTGGTGCCGGAGACGATTTGAGTGACTCGTCGTTTGTTTGTTTGCATTTGATCGGCGGCGGGAGGGGTATGTGTGATGATAAATGGCTGAGGCGAGGGAAAAACAAACTTGCTGTCAAAAAGCCATTAGTCGTTGACCGGTGCCAATGGTTGGACGATATGAAAATCTCCGACTCATCCGGCTTCGTTTCTGCATAGATTCATCGTTTATTCGTGAATGAAATAGAATCTGGAGAACCCGATCCGGGTTATAAATATTCATAAAATTTTAATTTGCTTCCTAAATGACACCAAAACCGAAAAGGACGCATTTTGTGCCCATTTAGGAAACCCTTACTTTGGAGAAAAGCGACCTACGGGTCCCGGGTAGACAGGTCATAAAAATTAAACAACTTCAAGGGACCATTTTCACGCTTGGTCCCATATTTTCTCCATGCTATTCGCTGCTTCGAAAAGGATGACATTTTCGCTGGCCTGTCATCGTATGATATTAAGTGGATTAGCCCAGGAAGCATTCAATCCGGAGTGAAATTGGTGTGTAAACTTTGGAATAGGAAGTTTCCGGGAAATGCTATCCAATCGATTTAGCTCTTGCATGCCCCAATGGAATATCTAGGTTGAGGCCGAGACGCTTCTATGGCCACCGGTCGTTAATCCGTAGTGCAAATATTGTCTCGGAAAGGTGAATCCCAGCACCGAGCTTAAGGTACGGAAAAACTATTAATTTTCACCTTATCTGTGTCCAAGGGAAAACTGTTGGACATCGCTGACCAAGGTGGTATTATCCCTCTGCTCCATCGGTGTTTATAGCAGGAGCAGCTGGTAAATTGACTAAATTTAACTTCACGCTTTCTACCTGGTTCCCAGCATGGAGCAGAATTGGCAAGACCTATGCGATGCCGAGCTCTGCGGACGCATTTTGAAAGGAAATGGACGGTCACATCCCTTGCAGCGGGGACTCTGCTTTACGACGGTGACCTTTTCGAATTATCCACCGGCAGCGGCGGCGCGGCGGGAAAACATTGTGTCCGACTTTAACCCAAGACAGTGTGACACAAAGGAAAACGGATCACGGTGCGGACTAAAGGAGAAAACTTCTTATCGCGCTGTCCCAATAAATTAGCTTTATTAAATTTCTTCCTCCGGAAACGTGCCAGTTAGGAAAGAGAATGCTTAATGCGTTCAAGCTACCATCCTTCGACCGCTTCACGATAGCGAAGGAACCCGGTTTCCTAGTAATCATCCGACACAATTGCACGAGTTCTGCGGTAGGACGCAGATATAAAAAAAATCACCATCAAGTGGGTAAACATCTTGGCTGGAGGTTAGGTTATGTTCATCAAAAGGATTACACGCTTCAGAAACCGCCCTCGTCGCTCTTGCCAGCGGTTGACACTCACTCACTGACTGGCACAAAGCTCGTTGCTGTCGTGCGAACCCCCAGATCTTAACCGAACGATTCGTTTGGTTAAGGGAGGGAGCATACAGACACGCGCACACAACCACACTGGCAAATCCTCTTGTGGCATTGTGTAGCAGCTTTAAGCTCCTTAATAGATTTCCTTCTGCTTGCGTGCTTGAGAACAATGCGATTCAAGCTGGCGTTTGTGCATCTGATGGTTTTGGGCGATTTTTGAGTTGTTTGATTCGTTTTCGGTCTGTAATGGCAGGACGATTTTCTGATAGATAATCCGTGGAATCTACAGCATTAACATGCCATAAACGTCAAGAACAAATACGACTTACTAATGCCAATGATCAATGCCCTAATGAGCTCTATTCGTAGAATCACACGCTATCAAATTCTGTCGCACCAAATTCAATTACAGCAATCAATCTTTTTGACTGTGTTACTCCTCCTCGAGTTCACTCGCTATGTCACCGATAATTAGATTGAACCCGATGTTTACCCTGAACCACCATCAGTTAAACCGCACAACCAACCCTCCGTCCGCACTCGATGATTCGGAAAAATCAAAATCCTTCCAAGCCACCACAATTGCACGGAAATGAAGCAAAGTTACACGAACGAACGCGAAGGAAAGTTGAGGAAATCTTTTTCACCAGAATCGTATCAATTTTCTCGTGTCCGACCAAAATCTCCGGATTAAGTCGGATGATATCCCCCAACTTAGAAGTGACCCAAGCTGCTTCCTTCCATCCGGTCATCCTGTGTGCAGTCTTGCAATACATCCACTCAAGCTCTCGCACATACAGAGGACATACAGAGAAAACTAATTTCTCCTCCAAAAGCCATTCAATCAAAGGCTAATCAAAACGACACATAGACCCTGGACCCCGGTCGAAGAAGAGTTCAGCCGGACAGAAAAAAAAAGTTCTCCCCCTGTCAGCTTTTGGTCGGAGTTTTTCCCGGAACCGATTGGGACACCGAGTGTCACATTCTGCAAGCTTCAGGATATATTTATAGTCCCCGATATCCGGGCAGAGTATCCTTGCGATGCCATCACCCATACAGGCCGCCAGCACCGGAGCTGGTCCGAACCCCAAAGTTGCTTCCATTTTATGGATTGACTTTTATCAAATCAGCCAAGGTTGGAGAGGGTATCTAAAGATAGAGAAATAAAACGATGATGGAGCAGCAACAACACGGTCGGTCACACAAACATACTTGCACTGGAGAGCTATCTCGTTTCCGATATCGCTTTGATATGATTTTGATTTTATGCGCTTCTTTGCGCAATTTTCCGCTCCGCAGTTGGGTATAGGATCAAAAAGTGACTTGCCGCCGGCGGCGGTGAGTTAGATGACGAAAATAAGACCATCGCCGAGACAGAGGAAGCGAGACGGAGACTTGGGCAACCGGGATTCCGGTGTCGTCAACGGATATCGATGGATTCCGTCATGCGGCAAATAAGATGAAAGTTAGCTCGTTATCGTTACCCAACCAGGCGGGGAAGCGTATTCAGAAAAGCGAAGGCGTGAGCGGTGGTGGGTAAAGTTTGCTCAGTATGCCGGACTTCAGCCACCATATCCGCCGGAACGGCGAACGAGTGGGTGCCCCTATCCGGATTGATGATCACTTGAGTGCAGTAGTGGCTACCGCCATGCACAAATGGCAGCTCTGTGGCTGACAATGCAAACAATACGGCAGGTTCACAGGAGTTCAACGGGCTGAGGACCGAACCCTGGAAGGCTTGTGGGAAGTTAGCAAAAGTTACTTGACTGGATTGCCCATCGGTGGACGGCTTTGTTTTCGACACGAAGGATGAGTCCAGCTGGGGGATCTTTTGATACCCACCGAAAATTAAAATTTGGATAGATGCAATAGGAGCACACGAACAGCCACATTTTGACTGATTCGGAAGCTCAAATAGTTCTGCAGTAGTAAGCGAGAAACAAATGCTGGTTGAACGCTGGCATCAAGCGAGTAATAATTCCATGGGGATGAATCACGCGACTGTCGAAAATATTTGTCTGTAATTCGAAGCAATTAAAATGAGAAATTATTTTATAAGTCATACATGATGACGTAAAGCATTTACATTCATTTTGACGCACTCCCATCTGATTGGAAGAGTAAAAACAAACTAAAATCTGGCATTTGAATAGTGTTTTTAAGCCTACTTCTCGTGTAAATAGCTGCAAAGCACTATATCTATTAGGGTGGTTCAAAAAATCGATTTTGCTCCACAGTGCTCATCTGTTTCTTTACCATGTTCTGAGTGTCCTCTGAAAATTTGAGCTCATTTGGATTAAAACTGATTTAGCACAAACCGTTTCAAGTTTGCATGCAATTTAGTATGGGGAAATTTATTTTTTCATTATACTGTTAATGACGCTTCCACATTAAGTGCAGGTTAAAAGAAAACCTACACAGCTAAAAGGAATACTAAACAGCTTTCATCCAACGAAAGTCGCATGTTGATTAATCGCCCCAATAATTAGTAATCGAATTCAATCTATACCGTAGTTTTCTGGAGCTAATTGCATAACTCCTCAGCAGGCAACATTGCTGCTCGTGGCGCGAAAGATAGCACGCACAAATTCAGGCTACTATGTTTCTCTGCACATTTCAGTGATGCCCTCAAAGAAGTTTAACGATCATGGCTAAAGATTCGCAACCTGTCTTAAAATCGATTACTAATTATTGGGGTAATTAATCAACATGCGATTTTCGTTGGGTAACTTGGGTATTCCTTTTAGCTGTGTAGGTTTTCTTTTAACATGCACTTAATGTGAAAGCGTCATTAACGGAATAATGAAAAATAAATTTCCCCATACTAATTTGGCATGCAAACTTGAAACGGCTTGTGCTAAATCAGTTTTTAATCCAAATGAGCTCAAATTTTCAGAGGACACTCAGAACATGGTAAAGAAACATATGAGCACTGTGGAGCAAATAGATTTTTTGAACCACCCTAATATCTATACATCTATGCATATAAAACAAAGTTGGCATTTGTACGACCGCGCATCATTCAAGAATTGACTGCCGTATTTTGCAGATTTATTTTCGATTTCTTCTTCTATGTACTTGTATAACTGACATGATGAAAATAATATACTTCGAAAATAAAATACTTTCGATATAATTATATCAAAATATTTATCAATTTTTGGCGAAACGAAGTTCGCCGGGTGAGCTAGACAAATATATAAATATTATAAGGAGAGGTGTGCGCTGGTCCATTAAATCGTCGGCGACGGTGTTTATCGTGATTTTACTCGGCGTAAATATTACAAATTTTTTAGACAATTTCTTTGCAATTCCTTCGAGGAGTTGTTCAGAAGTTCCTTGGGGGCGAATGTCATTACACATCGCACTCATCTACGGACACAAATTCACTCATCTACGGAGCTATCGACGGTGCAGAAATTCCACTATCTTCGGGCGGCTGTGAAAGGCGATGCGGCTCAGCTAATTGAATCACTCACCATCACTTCGATGAATTATGCTGTAGCATGGCAGGTTCTGGTGGACCGCTACTCGAACACTTATTTGCTCAAAAAACGCCACCTTCAAACGATGTTGGATCACCCTAAAATAAAACGCGAATCAGCAAGTGCATTGCACAATCTCATCGACGCTTTCGAGAAGCATACAAAGATACTCAAGCAACTGGAGGAACCCGTTGACGGTTGGAGCACTATTCTAGCCCATCTTCTTTGCGCTAGATTGGATGACGTCACGATAAAGCTTTGGGAAGATCATGCATCAACGCTGGAGCAGCCGAGTTATAATGCCCTCATCGAATTCTTGCAAAGACGAACCCGAGTACTCGAATCTCTTTCGGTCAACACTACCATCCATGGGTTGCAAGCAACATCATCACAATCGCAACAGTTAAAGCGTGTTGGTCCAGCTAAGGTGTATGCTCATGCTACTTCCGAAGATCGAATTTTCAAATGTGTGGCATGTACATTAAATCATCGCTTGGTGGAATGCCAAGATTTTCCCAAGATGCCACTGCAAAAACGATTAGATCTGGTGAACTCGAATCGGCTTTGTAGTAACTGTTTCCGGACGGACCATTTTGTGAAGAGCTGTGCATCGAAATTCCGCTGTAAGACTTGCAAAGGAAAGCATCATACATTGATTCATCCAGGATTCCCCGGCTCGAGTACAGCATCAGGTGTAGCGACTTCCATGATATCGGACGGCAGTGACAGCCCATTATCATCGACATTAGTCAACGCAGTAGCAGCAGGATTCAATACGTTCTTGATGACGGCGGTCATAAAGGTGGTCGATCGGCAAGGTAACGAATTGCTAGCACGTGCAATGCTGGACTGTGGCTCCATGTCGAACCTGATTACGGCAAGGCTCGCTCAACTGTTGCATTTGAAAGGACAAAAGGTTAAAATTGATGTACTTGGTGTTGGAAACGGCTTGGTTAGGTGCACCCAAACAGTGTCAGTGGAAGTCCGTTCCAGATTAACAGATTTCGCCAGGAATATGGATTTTCTTGTACTAAATAGAGTAACTGCGCAGCAGCCACTGAAAAATGTTTCGACCAGCACATGGACCATCCCTGATAATGTATCGTTGGCGGATCCGAAGTTCAACGTACGGGGTGAAGTGGATCTGATTCTCGGAGTTCAGCACTTTTTCTCGTTTTTCACCCAAGAGCCTCCGGTACAACTCGGACCAAATCTTCCTCTAATCGTAGAAACTGTCTTCGGGTGGGTCATCGCTGGGGCTTCATCACTCCAGCTTCATTCTCGCATAACCATTACCAACAGCGCCATAGTCGAACCACTGGACCACCTAATTGAACGTTTCTGGGAAGTTGAAGAATTAGATACCAGACAATCATTATCAACTGATGAGCAGGACTGCGAAGAGCTCTACATCGCAACTACCACTAGAGATAAGGAAGGAAGATACATCGTCAGAATGCCGAAGAAACCGTTGATTGATCAACTGTTAGGGGATTCTAAAACATCTGCCATGCATCGCTTCGCTCTGCTGGAGAAACGGCTCGATAGGAATGTTGAACTTAAGTCTGCCTACCACAACTTCATGCGAGAATATCTACAAATGGAGCACATGGAATTGGTCACCAATGAAGATCAACAAAAACTACGTTTCTATCTACCTCATCATCCGGTATTGAAATCTTCCAGCACGACAACAAAATTGAGGGTTGTTTTTGATGGATCAGCGAAAACCACTACAGGATCTTCCCTGAATGAAGCACTCCTTGTTGGCCCTGTAGTGCAGGACGAACTGCTACACATCGTGATTCGTTTCCGCAAATATGCCGTCGCTTTAGTTGGAGATGTCGAAAAAATGTATCGCCAGGTGGTGGTTCATCCTGAGGACAGATCACTTCAACAGATTCTCTGGAGATTCGATGCTTCTGAACCCATTCTCACTTACCAACTTCGAACCGTTACCTATGGGCTGGCACCGTCGTCATACCTGGCAACCAAAACGCTCTTAAGACTCGCCGAGGATGAAGGGCAGGCATATCCGAAAGCAGCACCGCTGGTTTCAAAATGCTACTACGTGGACGACTTTATCAGTGGCGACGATACCGTGGAGGAAGCAATCACTTTGCGAGACGAAATGACCAACCTGATGGCTAAAGGTGGTTTTCCGTTGCGTAAGTGGACATCAAATCGCCTGGAAGTAATTCGAGGTCTTCCGCAAGATCAAATCGGAACGCAATCGTCAATAAAATTCGACCCTGGAGAAGCTGTTAAAACTTTAGGCGTAACGTGGGAACCAGAATCTGACTGCCTAAGGTTCAACATCAGCGTCAAGGAAAGCGAAGGTCATCTGACAAAGCGGAAAATTCAGTCCTGCATCGCCCAGCTTTACGATCCGTTAGGACTAATCTCCCCTGTTGTCATCACTGCGAAGATTATAATGCAACGACTATGGCTTATTCCTATTGGATGGGACGACGAAGTACCCGAGGATCTCCAAGAACTTTGGCATGAGTTCCGTCCTCAAATCGACCAACTAGCAGCCTGCAAGGTCGATCGGTTCGTGTTCCTGCCATTTGCAACATCTGTACAATTGCACTGTTTCGCAGATGCATCTAAAATAGCATACGGTTGTTGTATATATGCACGCTCAGTGGATAGGAATGGAAAGGTGAAAGTACAACTGCTGTCAGCAAAATCCCGAGTCGCCCCCCTGAAGCGACTCAGCATCCCAAGGTTGGAATTGTGCGCCGCACAACTCTGTGCTCGCTTGTACACGAAGGTCACTCAAGCACTGGAAATGGAATTCGACTCAATACACTTTTGGTCAGACTCAACTGTAGTTCTGAATTGGTTACGAGCCCCATCGTATCACTGGAAAACCTTTGTGGCAAACAGGGTGAGTGAAATCCAAACAATGACACGTGATGCCCAATGGAAACACGTCCCTGGAACATCAAATCCTGCTGACCTGGTTTCGAGGGGAATGCATGTCAACGACTTTCTGCTAAGCACTCTTTGGCAGCATGGTCCGGAATGGTTAGGAACTCCAGAACAGAACTGGCCAAGGCAAGGACAATTGGAATCAACACCGGAAGAACTGATGGAGAGGGAAACGGTGGCGGCTGCAGCTGCCTGCTCAGCAAACTTCAATCCCATTTTCTCTCGCTATTCGCACTTCACAAAACTAATCCGCGTGACAGCTTGGTTGTTACGTTTTCGACGCAATTGCCAATCGCGTTGTATGGGTCAACTATCATGTCTGGATTCAACTCTATCTGCTAAAGAATTTGAAGAAGCTAAACTACTACTTATCCGGCTAGTCCAATTGGAGTGTTATAAACAGGAGATGAAGGACCTTCGAGCTGGAAATCTGGTTTCTTCGCGGTCAACTATCCGAACTCTGCGGCCGTTTTGCGACGATTATGGCATACTTCGAGTTGGTGGACGCTTACTAAATTCCAACGAACCATGCGAAATGAAACATCCTATCCTTTTGTCGGGTAATCGTACATTTACCACTACTTGCTACTTGCTCGCCACTATCATCTCAAGTTCTTGCACGGGGCACCTGCTGGCGGTAATTCGAGAGCAATATTGGCCAGTGAATGGAAAACGATTGCTGCGAGGAATCTGCAGGAACCGCTACGAGTGTACGCGTGCGAATCCGGTACCGGTAAGAGAACCTATGGGACAACTTCCTGCTTCTAGAATAACACCCAATAGAGCACTCCTACACACCGGGGTGGAATATTGTGGACCTGTGTATTTACGCCCTATCCATCGAAAGGCAGCTGCAACTAAGGCATACGTTTGCGTCTTCGTATGTTTTACAACTAAAGCAACCCATCTCGAACTGTCAGGAGATCTATCAACGGCATCTTTCATGTTAGCACTTCGACGATTTATAGGCAGACGAGGAAAACCTGCTCACATCCACTCCGACAACGGTAAAAACTTTATCGGAGCAAGAAACGAACTTCACGAAATTTATAGTCGTCTTCATAATCAGTCGGATCAGAACCACATCCGCAACAATCTTGCAGTTGAAGGTATATCCTGGCATCTAATTCCACCTAAGGCACCAAATTTCGGCGGATTGGGGAATCCGCGGTGAAAATAGCAAAACGGCACCTACAGCGACAACTTCGCGACTCTCTGCTCAGCTTCGAAGAGATGTCTACCGTCCTCGCCCAAGTAGAATCATGCATGAACTCAAGGCCACTGGGACCACTGTCAGAGGACACATCGGATCTATCTGCATTGACTCCAGGTCATTTTTTATCGGCTCATCCATGTATGCTTTACCGGATCAGGATCTGCGGGAAATTCAATGAATCCGCTCGATCGGTTCCAGCGGCTGCAAGAGAAAACACAACAATTCTGGTATCAATGGCGGAACGACTATCTGAAAGAGCTGCAATGTGATTCTAAACCCTTCCGGTGCCCCAACACATCACTCAAGACTGGATCGATGGTGATTCTACGCGATAATTCTCTACCCCCAACAAGATGGCCTCTAGCACAGAGTTATTCAAGCAATTCCTGGTGATGATAGCGTTGTGCGAGTGGTTGTTCTTCGGACCAGCAGTGGAATCTTCAAGCGACCGGTATCACAAATCAGTCTTCTGCCTGCGGATGACCAGCAATCTTTCTCGGCGGAAAATCAGCAATCCTATTCAGCAGACGAACAGCAACCCTTGTCAGCGATCAGCAATACAGCGGAGTTCTACACGAATAATGCGAGCAACACGTTGAATGCGGAACATAATGTTTTGTAAAATAGTTAGTTTTAATTGTGTTGTTTTTCGTTTGACAGTTTTGACAAGTAAAAATGTAATAGTGGTAGTGTTGAATTGAAACGATGTTTCAAGGTGGCGGCTATGTTTAGGTGAGCATTTTTATAGCAGCCAAGACTCCAATCAAACACAGTTTGTATAATTGTTAGCATAGGTTAATTTTAGACGAGTTCTGCGTTTTCTTTATATTCCATGCAACAAAGCCGAGACCCCCACAAAAGCTACTCCATGAATAGAACCTTCCACCATTCTCTCCAAGCCGCCATAGGGTAAAAACGTTAATAAAATTCCCAATCCGAAACAGTTATCAAAATGTTTTAAAAATCGCGATTGAAATAAAAAGATGGTTTAATGTCGAGACTTCAAATAAAGTGGTGATCTGTTTATTAATGTAGTCGTTTTCTTGTTCAATTAAACGAACTGAAAGTGATTCTCGGTGGATGTAACGGTCATTTTCAAATGGTGAATGGCAACGGTTTTGGCAACTTAATTGACCTAAACGGTTCTAGGATTGGACCCTATCGACGCTGGCCACTAGACGTAACAGAGCTCATTTGGATTAAAACTGATTTAGCACAAACCGTTTCAAGTTTGCATGCAAATTAGTATGGGGAAATTTATTTTTTCATTATACTGTTAATGACGCTTCCACATTAAGTGCAGGTTAAAAGAAAACCTACACAGCTAAAAGGAATACTAAACAGCTTTCATCCAACGAAAGTCGCATGTTGATTAATCGCCCCAATAATTAGTAATCGAATTCAATCTATACCGTAGTTTTCTGGAGCTAATTGCATAACTCCTCAGCAGGCAACATTGCTGCTCGTAGCGCGAAAGATAGCACGCACAAATTCAGGCTACTATGTTTCTCTGCACATTTCAGTGATGCCCTCAAAGAAGTTTAACGATCATGGCTAAAGATTCGTAACCTGTCTTAAAATCGATTACTAATTATTGGGGTAATTAATCAACATGCGATTTTCGTTGGGTGAAAGCTGTTGGGTATTCCTTTTAGCTGTGTAGGTTTTCTTTTAACATGCACTTAATGTGAAAGCGTCATTAACGGAATAATGAAAAAATAAATTTCCCCATACTAATTTGCATGCAAACTTGAAACAACTTGTGCTAAATCAGTTTTAATCCAAATGAGCTCAAATTTTCAGAGGACACTCAGAACATGGTAAAGAATCAGATGAGCACTGTGGAACAAAATCGATTTTTTGAACCACCCTAATATCTATACATCTATACATATAAAACAAAGTTGGCACTTTTACGATCGTGCATCACTCAAGAATTGACTGCCGATTTTTGCTGATTTATTTTCGCTTTCTTCTTCTATTTACAAGTAAAACTGTTATGATGAAAATGGAATACTTCGAAAATCAAAACTTTTCGATAAAATTAAATCAAAATATTTATCAATTTTTGGCGAAACGAAGTTCGCCGGGTGAGCTAGACAAATATATAAATATTATAAGGAGAGGTGTGCGCTGAAATCGTCGGCGACGGTGTTTATCGTGATTTTACTCGGCGTAAATATTACAAATTTTTTAGACAATTTTTTTGCAATTCCTTCGAGGAGTTGTTCAGAAGTTCCTTGGGGGCGAATGTCCACGGCTTATACAATTTTTGGAAAATTTATATAACAACTTTCCACGCTAGGGGAGGGTGGTATCTGAAACTGATCGATATTTTCTCTCCAAATTATTTGATTTTTTTCTACAAACTCTTCGAAATTTTCCTCGGCAATTTCTGCAAAATTTGCACGGCCAATTTTTAGAATTTTTCACGGCAAGCTCTTCAGAGTTTCCTTGTCAAATTCTTTTGGGATTCCTCGGGAAATTCTTCAATACTCCCTGTGGCAAATTCTTCACCATTCTATCGACAATGTTTTCGCAATTGCCTAAGTTTTCCCTGCAAAATCTCCTTGGAAAATGTTCGGAATTTTTTTGGCCAATTATTTGAAATTTTTCACAATTTTTTTTTGTCAAATTCTTCGAAATTTCCTTGGCAAACTCTTCTTGATTTCCTCGGCAAATTTTCCGGAATTCCCTTGACAAGTTCTTCGCGGCGAATTCCTCAGTTATCTCGGTAAATTCTTCAGGATTTCCTCCAAAGTTTTTTTTTTCGGAATTTCCTCGGCAATTTCATTCGATTTTTTTGTCAGATCCTTAATTTCCTAGGAAATGTCTGTCGGACATTGGAGAAAATCTTCGCCGTTCTCACGTTCTGCTTCGGTATTTCCTAGACAATTAATATGTTATTGCATTTGATAACCTGGAAATTAAAAAAAAAAAAACAAAATTTTATTCGTTATTCATTGAAATATGAAAAATATTACAATTTTTTTAGACAATTTCTTCGCAATTCCTTCGAGAAATTATTCAGAAGTTCCTTTGTAAAATCTTTTCTCGGCAAATTTTTCTTAATGTCTTCTGCAAATGTTTCGCAATTCTCTCTGCTTTTCTTGGAATTCTCTCGGTATGTTGTTCCAAACTTCTTTACAAAATTATTCGATTTTTTATCACAAACTCTTCGAAATTTCCTCGAGAGATTCTACGAAATTTCTGCGGCCAGTTTTCAAAATTTCCTTGTCAAATTCTTCTAGGATTCCTCGGGAAATTCTTCGGTATTTCCTTGACAAACTATAAAAACTTTTTTTTCTACATATTCTTAAAAAAATTCTCTGTATGTAAATCGTAATTTTCTTGTCAAATTCTTCGAAATTTACTGGTACCAAATTCTTCAGAGTTAGCTCGTGAAATTCTTTGAAATTTCCTTAGTAAATTCTTCGGGACTTTCTTAAGAAATTCGGAATTACGATGGAATATTCTTCAAAATTTCTTTCACTCAAGACTTTTTTAAATTTTCAAATTATTCGAAATTTCCACTAAATTTTTAGAATTTCTGCCAATCCGGTAGAATTTATTTTTCAAGTGCGATAAAAAAATGGCCATTTTTTAACCATTGATAAATTAGCGAGAATGCTCAGAATGTGAATGCAAATCACTTGACTTGACCAGTATCAGAAGTCAGTTTTGGTATAATTGGATCACCAGAACATGGTTTCGGACGTTCCGGGAGCGTGGTTCTTTTAGATTGGTGTAAAACCCATTCATGCAACATATAAAACTGTATGATTTTGAAGGACAAGCTCAATAGAAGAATGTTTTAGAGTTCTTGCGCACATCGGCTACGCTCTTACTATGTACTTCCTGCTCATTACCTACTTTTAACTACTCGTAATCTGAGCTTTTTTTGTCTAACTTCAACTAAAAGGCTTTCGGCCAAACTTTCTACTTCGAGCTTTAGATATTGTTTGAGCATCAAATAGACAAGTTCATCGATGCACCTCATGGCGAAATATGCGGCTGGTCGGTGTGCGTAACCACCCATCTCCTAAGGGAGGTTTTTCTGAGTAACGATGTCATTACAAAAGAGAAGAGTCTACTACTAGCAATTGAACGGTTCGGACACCGGTCCAAATTACCGAGGAATTGAATCCGAAATATATGTGTAGTGTTTAAGTAAAATAAATGTAGTTTCTGTTAAATCAAGTGTTGTTTAATAAGCCAATGTAGTGCGATGTGTAATGTGCTGTAGACCTTAAGCAAATAAATATGTAAATGTGTAAAAGACGTGTTGAATTTGGACCAAAAGCCCGAGGAAACCAACCCAAAGCCCACGAATAGAATCCCAATCGGCCGCCCAAGATTGTGTTCACCTCAGCCCCCAGGATCCCCTTTGGAAAACCGCCAAATTATACAGTCCACTTCGGAGGTAGAGGACCAGCTCCCAAACAGATATGTTACTCACCGATAAAAGCAAATGAATCGACATTGATTAACTTCTGGCCACAGTTAGGTAAAAAAAAAATTCAACCAACCAATGATTTATGATATTTAGCAAAACCTCCAGATGAGTACCGTCAGTAAATGTGCTTTTGTTATTTTCAACTGTTATAGACCTCAATAAAAACAAAGTCCGATTCATTCGTAAATGTTTCTGGTTCGTTCGAATTGGAGTTGTCGCTTGATCAAATGTAGCCAAAATGATCGTATTTTCCGAACAGGAAAATTTATCTCAAATCAATCATTAGAGAGTATGCATTCAGCATACTGAGTCTCAAACACTCCCGTCTCGACGGAGTTTCCATGTCATGTAAATTTAAGTTATCGTTTAGTCTTAAAAGAATAATTGCGATATCAGAACGCTTAGTCTGTTACACCTTGATCGGGTCACTTTCAAGAAGTGAAAATGCCCGAGTGGCTAATCGCCTATCTGACTTCTGCGGACCAAAGTTTGATTCCACATGCTGGTCTTACTCTTTTTTTTCAATTCCAAATATGACCTTTGAAATTAAATCACGCGTAAATTTAAACCAACCTGTATCTATGTGTTGCTTAACATGAAGGTTAATTTGTTATATCTACTTGAACAGAAATTGGCAAGTCTTGTTCAGACTGTGTGGGACAACCGATACACAGTAGACAGTCCTCCTCCTAATATTTTGTTCAGTGAAAAGTGTTTCACTATTCACCTTATTCCAATGAAGAGGATGTTCCAATGATTGAGATGAAAAGCAGTCCTCGATCAGCAATAATTTATTTAAGGGAGCTGCCTATTTCCATTCTTTCTAGCTACATGCTATAACTGGATGCCCTGACAGGACTGACAATAGTCATTCTATATAAAGAAAGCGAAAACATTGCACGACGCAACACCTATTCGGTTTCTTCGCGCCGCATACTTACCACGAAGATGGTCGCACAGCCAAAAGTTATGACTATTTCCGTCGTCACTTCTTCACATAAATAATTGGACGTCGTCATAGACGGACTGGCTAGAAACAGAATGGCGTCTCAAATAAACAAACAGTAGGAACTATGGAAACATAAATGTATCGATTACATTTATAACGCCTTCCTACGTTACTTCAAATGCATTATTACAAAGAATTATTAGAAATCTTCGCATGGCAGCTGCCACTTGAAGAATAGTGATATGAAGTCCTCGTCGTCAAGACGATTTTGGTTGCATGACGAATGCTAACGTCGTGCATGTCATCAACGATACGTCGAGTAGCAAAACATGTTTTATAGCCATTTGTCATAAGACGAGTTTGTACAATCCCATTGAATTCCACCACTTAATTGTATCTTGACAGATACGTATTTCGACCTCAACAGTGAAGCCGTCTTCAGTGTCTCGTACTTGACTTGACTCGACTTACACTGAAGACGGCCTTACTGTTGAGGTCGAAATACGTATCTGTCAAGATACAATTGGAATTCAATGGATTGTACAAACTCGTCTTATGACAAGAACATTCCACTAAAAAGCTCAAAATAATTTTCTTAACCAAATGTTTTATAGTTTTGCGCAAATCACAAAATTGGCGGATGAAAAAATCGTATCCGCTTCACACCACAGCCTACTTCTCTCATTGTTTAATTTGAGTAAATATGTCAAAAACAGGCTAATTCACGGTGCCCCGAAAGACCGTTATTATAAAAAAAATGTCCATCAAAACTAAATACAGGGCTCGATTTTTGTGCTAATCCTGCACCTCTGGATTAATTTTTAAAAAAATCACTAGGAGGAATTTCGAGAAATCTTGATTTGAAGTTTTTAGGTAAGAAATTAAAAAATAATCCATATTTGAATTAAACAATATCACTAGGGTACCTACAAAAATGTTCAAAGTACAAGTTTTTTATGGTTTATTAATTCTAATTTAGTTCTAATTGATCTATGTGTAATGGAATAGAAGGTAGAAATGAATTTCATTTCAGTGTTTATGGTAAACGAGTAAAACGAGAGTGAATGTAACATAATAGGAATTGGAAGCTAAAACATGTGATTGCTGTTATAGTCGATCACAGCACTTAATAACCGATCATTGTAAATGTGGGATGATTTTGGTGCTTTGTACCGCTGCCAAATCACGTCGAAATCCGAATGAACGGCCTCGGAAGCTTGTTCGTTATGTAAGCCTAGACCCCTACCGGTTTCCCTGCAGAAATCTGGAACATGATACTTCAAAATATGGTACTTCGACGTGAATGGAAGCTGCAGCTTTTCCCAGCTATTGGCGAAACCATCGATTGCTTCTTCAAAACCATGCTCGAGTTTGAAAGAGAAGCATTTAGTGTACACGTTTTCGAAATCATTCAGAACCTGATAATTCTTAAATGAAATTTGTTATAGTTTAAGTAGAAGGACTTGCCGTGACATAATCCATAAGATCAGGATTGTCTGTCAAATGGCAGTGTTTAACAACGAAATACAGGCTCTTTCAGTGAACCCGTAAGCCCTTTGTTGATTGGCTGTGCTGGATTCACCAACAAGTCTTCCCAATCTGGCGCTTTCTTCTCCAGGAACTTGAAAATTGTATTGACGATCCCAAGTGTGATGTGCAGTGGCGGTGGCGGGAAAAGGTTTAAAATTTTGTTTTCGTCGTTACCGGAAACCAGAGGGGCATGCACACAGCTTGCGAAATTCTTCCCCTTTTTTGTACAATTTTGCTTGATGTTACCTTTGGTTCTCGATACACCATTCGATATGCCGAGCTCACACTTGTAGGCTTCGCAATATGGACAAGGGTTCTTCGAGGAGTGCGCCATTATGCCAATTATAATGTTTATAATTTTGAGGTCCCCGGCGACCATGTATTCGAGCTCGTGCAATTTGAGTAGCTCTGTCCAAATTGGAGAAATATTTTCGTACTTTTCCGCGAGGTTTGGTAAAAGTGCTATGATAAAGAGTTTTTTTACACCGCCATCCTTGAACTCATTGCTCGCCCGATTTCCAATTTGCGAGTCAATCACCGATAAAGTGATCTTGAAAAAGCTCCTACCTCCATCAATTCCAATTTTCAAAAGGAAATCATTTCCAGCTGTTGGTCTTGAACACTTTATTTTGCGTATGAGCTCAGATACATCCGAGCAATATACAACAACCTCATCCGATGAAGATCCAACCTTTCCTGTGATGCTGGACAACTTTACTATTTCAAATAAATCCTTAAGCTGTCGGTTCCTTTCCACCAATCAAGGATGTTAACGATCATTCAATATTTGCGTTCGATCATTTAGTCGTTTGTCAATAACTCATTCCAGAAGCTGAATTTCAAAATGTGTTGTATGGTGGACTTCTAGTGCGAAGGTTTTTCTACAACTCTGCCTAATGGTTCGTGGTGTGAATTCCACTACAGTCAAACCTCCATGAGTCGATGTTCTATGACTCGATATCGACTCATGGAAGCAAATTATTCCATACTAAAAAATATTTTCTGGGTTACTGTGATGGTCCCTCCAAAGAGCTTTCCAAGGTTTTGCTACTCCACATCTCGATTTTTCCATGAGTCGATATCGATATCCAATATCGACTCATGGAGGTTTGACTGTAGTAACGGAGTTATAGCTATAGTTTCAGTAACTTAGACTGAATGATAACAAAATTCCAATCATTTAGTCTAAGTTACTGCAACTAGCGTTCTAACTCCGTTATTAGTTGAATTATAATAACGAACCATTAGACAAAGTTGTAGAAATACTTTCGTACTAGAAGTCCACCATACAACATATTTTGAAATTCAGCTTCTGGAATGTGTTATTGACAAACTACTAAATGATCGAACGCAAATTACTGAATGATCGTTAACATGCTTGCCACCAATTTCTCCCGCACTCCTGGTTCGATCTTTATTCCCGATGCTCGAATACTTTTTATCACACCTAAATATTGAATAAATTACATAACACACAATTTGTTTCAAAAGAAATACTAATTACCCAGGGTTTTCCTCATGTTCAGATTATTCTCGCCTTCAACCTTAAACAAAGAATCTGCATGAAGATTCTTGAAAGTTTCTGGAAGAGAGATGTCCTTCTTGAAGACAGACGGTTTCCCACGAAGATATCGAAGAATGACTTTGCCATCTTGATGGATGTGATATCAATTCTTGAATGTTAGGTGAAATTTTTTAAATTTGACGTTCGGGTGAATTGTGTGCAACGGTGCCTTTTTCCTCTTCCGTATTCGCTGTAACATGTCTCACAAATTACCAACGCCTTACATCCACCAATACCCTCTCTATCTGGACTGGATCTGGGTCTCCCACGCTTAAGTTTCTTGGGCTCAAACCCTGGCAAATTGCTTTTACCCTCACGTGTACCGGCTACGTCACAAATTTCACATTTGCACATACCCTGTGATCGTGTGAGGATTGAATTTTTAAGATTGTAACTGTGAACCTTTGGAACCCTTGTGCCTCCCTTGCTGTATTCCACACACGCCACGCGACATGTTCCACAGATGACCGACGGATACAAGTTTTCTTTGATTTCAAAATCTTGCAGAAATGCTCGGACAACAACCCTTGTACTGTTACTTATTGGTCGAAGCGACGATCCCTTCGATAGACAGAGTATGCAAACGAGATTTCTGTTTTTTCGTGAGGATTCATTTTTAAAGCTACAATCCGCACACAATATTCTTACAGAAAAAAAACAGATGATTGAATCTGCACAAGAAATTTTTTCACTTCTCTAACTTCTTTTTATTTTGAAAGCCTACTTTGATGCTCGTCTGTGAGGATTAAAAGAATGAATTAATGAAATTCCAAAAAAACATACTTAAGTCAGTTTGCCGGTCAAATCAATTGTAAACACAATTGTAATAATGGCAACAAATACAAGCTGGTTGATAATGATTTGTAGAACTTGTTGGACGATTTTTTAAAGTTATTTTGATGATATTAATCAATTCAAATATGGATTATTCCGGAATTTCCTACCTAAAAACTTAAAATTAAGATTTCTCGAAATTCCTCCTAGGGATTTTTTTAAAAATTGGCCGAGAGGTGCAGAATTAGTACAAGAATCGAGCAATGTATTTGGTTTTGATGGACATTTTTTTTATAATAACGGTCTTTCGGGGCACAGTGTAATTGTGTTAGCTTGCCCAATTGGGTAAACTGAGCAAATGGGGTAATTTTGAAAAATAAATAAAATATTCACATTTTGACTTGACTTCCGATCGTCGATCGGAATTGATATCAAACGAACCGTGTTCGGATTTGCAATCCCAAGGCTGGTAGCAGATCACTTTTAAGTAACTTGGACACTATTTTGAGTCTACTTACTAAAAAGTCACAATCGCATTTTAAAGTCACTAGTCAGTCACTATTTTTCGGAAAATGGTAACTATAGTCATTATTGGCGGTGGAATTGTACATTCTACACTAAACACGTGGAAAATCAGTAGAAGCATAACTACTAGAACGCTAGTGACGCTGTAGTCAATTAAATTATTTGGCTAAATTATCCTTCAACAACCTTCAATTGGCCATAATTTATACATCATGTTGTAGTGCATGTTTTGTTTCATCACCAACATCGGTTTGACACTTGTAGTACCAGTACTTTGGCTGCCAGGTCGAAGTGACCTAGATGTTAGTCACGCGAACAGGAGCGACATTAGCAATCTAATGCTTATGCATCTACTGGAAAATCCCTTCTTTCTACTACGAAAACTGGATGAACTTATTTTTTTCGCTTCTTTTTGACATCGAAGTGTGTATTTTGAAATTAGGAAAAGACGTTTCCTATTTCTACATGTTACAATTAAAACGATTTATTTTTCCAAAACTTTTAAATAAGCATCATCGATGCAACAGAACAACAATCTGTTCTCCGTAGGTGTGATTTTTGATTGTATGACTCTCCAACAATCTGCCGGAATCAAA
This sequence comes from Armigeres subalbatus, assembly GCF_024139115.2. Taxonomy (NCBI): domain Eukaryota; kingdom Metazoa; phylum Arthropoda; class Insecta; order Diptera; family Culicidae; genus Armigeres; species Armigeres subalbatus. The sequence continues at coordinate 117,084,417 of NC_085141.1, read as the reverse complement.
GGATTTTAAAATTTCAACCGTTTGGCAACATTTATGTCACGCAAACTTATTTATTTTTATTTTTATGAGCAGCGTATGCAGCGATAAATTGAGATTCAATTGAGCACACACTTATATGTGATTTATTTTGACTACACAGAAGGGATTTGAACTAGATTCACTTTTGCATACAAGCAAGTTGAAGGGAGAAATTCGGAGAAATAACACTCACATGCCATTCTCAATTATGTAGCTGGATGCGGACATCAACCGCTTATCTTACCACATTGGTGATAGTGGAGCTCAAATTTTTACTTAAATTCCAATAGAAAGCTAAACGTTATTTAAAAACATAACTGACACAAGTACACTGGGCTGTACGGATGTCCCAAGTAGCACATTAGTTTCTGATCGGTTGTTGCAACTTATATTTTACCAATTCTGGGTACAATCAGGGTTCCGACTTTTCGTTTCAATGAGACCAAAGCAAGCGTTTTTCGGACCAAGTGAGAATTTTTTTTCGTTGTTTATGTTGAGGATCATCTTTCACCCATCAATATTTATTCTAGAATTAAGCTTGGAAGATAAACGAAAACCTTGCCTATTAGATGAAAATCCTTTTTCGTTTCATCACTTCTACTTCTCACTCACGTTTCGTGAGAATTATCGCAGAACAATTACAAAATTGTATGGCCGCGCTGGGATTCGAACCCAGAATAGTACCAATAGTAGTCGTAGTGATGCGTTTACTCTAGCCACACCACCACACTATCTGTATGAAAGCATTAAGTTATTTCTCGCGCTTAGTTTCATAGGGGCGTAACTGTATTAATCGATTTCTCTTAATCGATTTTATATTTTGTTAGTAACTGAATTGTTTCAAAAGCTACAACCGTGATTATTGATTCTGGTGCAAAATACAATCATCCTTTATCACACCAACTCATTAAATCATCGACAAACTAGCGCAATTTGGTACAATAATAAAAAGCAAATGTCGACGAAGAGAAATCGATCAATACAGTTACGCCCCTATGAAACTAAGCGCGAGATTTGTTCCACATAAGCTACTATAATTTGGATGCCACGAAAAGACTCGAATATGAAAGAAAAAGAACAAACCAACATTTGGTGGCAATCGAAGTGAGCGAAAATTGGTTATCACTCTCCAGGCTGTTTTTCTTTCCCGAAAAGCGATTTCTCCCCGAAAATTTTCGTGAGGGAGCATCCTGTGTTCCTGAGATTGAGTGAGCATTACGAACCCTGGTTGCAATGAAGTTGCTGCAACCAAATTCACTCAAACGGTTTTACTTGGGTTATGTGTCGGTCGAGTTTGTGTACCCTAATGTGTGACCAGCGTCCCTACCTACTTCACTTACTGAGAACATTTAGGACACTATTGAGAGCTTGCTACATTTAAAAAAAGATTCTAGATCAATCAACAACAGAGCTTTCTAAATAGAAAGAGATCTACACACTCAACGTTTTCAACAACGCAAAGAAGTATTATGTCGTTGCCGGTAAACACGTAGTGGAAAAGTCAGGTTTGCAGAACTCGTTTATAATATTTTATACCATAAACTTTTTTAATACTCATTTGTATAAGCGGATCAAATTGATTACAGCCTTCTCAACAAAAAAATACAAAAAGTGATACTTCGCCAAAGCATTACTCATTTTTGCATTTTACTTGAACAAAAAAGTATAAACAATTAAAAAACTAAAATTTATAAGTCTCTAATTTTAGTCACTATAAGGTTACAATTTTAATAATTTTGATTACTAAAGTTACTATTATTTATCTATGAATCCACTACCAGCCCAGTAATCCTATCATCATATTTATTCTCACCGGTATCTCACCTTCAACTTCATATTATTTATAAAAAAAAATTACTTCTTATCTTATAGTTTAATTTTTAGAGAGAAAATTGCATTTGAAAGACATAAGAAAGTATTCAATTGCATACTTCTATACCTGTCTTTTCTATGAACAGTTTTCTTAGTCATCGTTCTGATTCTATCTTCTGGTATTCTTTGGGTTCTTTAATTCTTTCTCTCGTTTGCATTATTTATTACTTGTTCATCAGTAGATATCCTTTCATAGCTCCAAATCCGGAATGCTTTCCATAAGCTGTCTTGTCTATGATTGATTCTTAAACTGTGACAGCAAATATCATGAGTTAATGATCACGTTGGTCACAATTCTAACAACAGCATCTTCGCATTCCTTTAGCTAAGATAATTTTATTTAGTTGTTGGGAATGAAAATTCAGCAATCATGTCACGTTCATAAATACGCTCGTCGCCGAGCACAAATCGAATCGACACTTATTCTTATGTTCCGTAAATATATCAGTCATTGACTAGCATCAATATTGATTTCCCAATTGTCACTGACATCAAATGTGACTAAATTTCTCTCACCCGACGCAAAGCGTGAAACCAATAACCTCATTTCCCCATTTATTTAATTATTTAAAATTGAAATTCCACTCACGCGTCACCTAAGAACTAGGCTCCATCTTCCCTCGGCAACACACAAACCTCAGTCTGCAAAACAAACACTCCAACCTAGTTAATTGATTTCTGTCAACCGAAAGTGATTAGTAATCCTCGTGGGACCTCTGCACTAACCTATTCCCGAACGGCACTAAATTTACAGCGAGCCGGTTTTCCCCTGTCTGCTCCGGATGGCTGGATGATATTCATTTTCCACACTCCAATTTCATCCGTCACATCGCGACTAGGCAGCCATATGTTGTGCAGTGTTGGTTGGTGGTGCGCTTAGTCTTTGCCGAAAAACGCAACTCCAAGCCAAGCCTCAAGACAGGCAAAGCCGCGGAGACAACTTCGCGTGATAAATTAGAACCCGACTTTAAAGAACCGCGCTCACACCGCGTGCGACGTCATCCCATCGTCGTCGTCGTCGTCATCCCGACGGCATTAATTAGTTTCTCCCGACGCGTCACTATGCTTTTACCTTCTGGGTCGTAACGTATCTGTGCTTCTCACTTCATCATGTACCGTTCGTCTGTACCCGAGGCTTGCGCGTATTGTGTTTCAATGAGGTAATTAATATTTGTTCCCCTTGTCTCCATTTTTCAGACACAAACGGAAAGTTCAAAACTTCCTACCCTGCAAGACGCCAACCCGGGGGCCTCCGCATCATCTGGACGCAACAGGTGTCTCGGCGGCCCACTCGGTGACGTACGAGGACCCGGACGTGCACCTGGGGCACCATCCGCTGGTGATGAGACATCATCACCATCATCATCATCACAACATGGAGGTAGGTTTGTTGGGTCGGGGTTGGAATAAGTTTTCCGCGAAAGGAAAACCGGGAATCTTGGGATGGGTAATTGTCAGGGAACAACTTTTGAACAGCACTCAACTGAAGCTTCAACTCTTAAACCACATTGGCAGATAGCTATGGTATTTATTAGCAGCATTTGTTAATTGAATTTTCCAATAGTTGTTGTACAAATTTGTATTCATGCGTAATGTATTTTTTTATTTATGTAAATTTCTTAAAACATGTTAAGTAACATAAAAGGAGTGTTATAAAAGTGTGTAGCGTATCACGTAATGATTTCCGTTGCTACCAATTTTCTTGGACAAATGCAATTACGAACTAGACAAATGCAAAATTAATTCGAGCGATGCGCATTCTTTCAATTCCACAAATTCATTCCACTCATGACAGGCTCGTCTCGTCTACTTCCTCCGTCAGACCGACGCGTACCGACAATTTCCGGCCGATCAATCGCATCCTTGTCAGTCGTTTTCACCTGAATGACAGCAACATCCCACAATGCCGGATCAGAGGAAAAATGTCCTTCCCCACTTCATTCCGGGCGAAATGGAGCGCAATTGAATGCGATTAATATCCTGTCTGCGTCGTCATTTTCGTTGCCACATCCTTCGGACGAAGAACAAGAGCAAGAACAAGTCCCTCGCGGTACGCGTGTGTGTTCCTATTTTTCAGGTGAAATTCGTTCACCGCTGGAACGGAATAAAGACTCGCTCTGGAGGATGGTGTCAGCGATAACAAAAAGGCTCGGTGTTCGAGAGCAAAAACACCGGGGATCGATTCCATTCATTCGGTTTGCCTGTTGAAGAGCATCAACAACTATCTCACCGTTGTTCGTTAGACGGACGGCGTACGGAGACGGTACAGCAAGTCGTCAACCGTTGTCAAAATGTTTGGACAACCGTGTGTCAAAACACATCACGGCGACAATCTGTTTATACGCTGGGGAACTTATTCTTCAGGATGTTAATTTTTTTTTTTCGTTCAGAACACATTCTTGTGCGTGTCGTCTCAAGTGTCCTGGCTGCTGTGCAGTGCGCGGTGGCGTGTACTCGTCCTTGCCTGCTAGTTCGTTTGAAATGGGAATGGAAAACAATGTGCGGTTCAGCGAACCAGTAGTCCTAGTATTTGACGCATTTCATCCTTTTTGTATATGCTTTCGCAGAACGGATTGGACCATGAAGTGGAAGGATATCATTTTTCTTCTATGAATGGCGCTCCGATAAAGCCTTACATCGTTTTGAATTATGAACTGATCATCTAACTACTTCGCAGCATTCGGTTTGAGCCTACATATTTGTGTGAAGGTATGCCTTATTGAAATAGCATCTTATTGATTTCAGTTGGTTGGTCGGAAAAAGAAAAAAAAATAACGAATTTATACCAAATTGGCTTGTAACCGGAAACAAGTTTATATGGTGATGCACTCATTCTCAAAAGCAAAACGAAATCACTCACTCGGAAGTATCAGATATTGAGGAGTTCTCTCATATTTTCAATTAGTCTAGGTCTTCCAATAACTCTGTGTAGTTCGAATCACAAATCTACCAGCGTAGCAAAAAGGCTTTGTCGTAAGGGCTGTAGCTTCATATTGATTTCTTAACTTATATGAGGCAGTTTTCTCTCCTTTTAAAAGAGTCTAGACCGTCCTAGAACTCCATAGAGTTTGGATCTTAAAAATTTGGTTGAAGGCATTTCCGGTAAAATCCAAAAGCGCTGTAGCCCCTTTATGGAATGCTACCTCATGTTAGACAGTTCTTCTTCATTTTAAGTTATCCAGGTCATTGGAGAATTCTAGTAGTTCGGATCTCAGATCTACCAGCTCAAGGCATTCTTCAGGCATTCCCGCCAAATACAAAAAATAACAACAGATAACTACTTGACACGTAAGCATGTACCAAGATGAGATTCTACGATCTACTCAGCTGATCCCGCCATTTGAGCCATTCAGCTACCAGCTTAGTCATTGAGCCATTTAGCTCTCGCCTCGATCACGATCGCGAACGACTCGGTTAGTCCCCGACGTCAGATCTACCCTACTCTGACGAGAAGCTCCCCGAAACCGGCCGTGGCGCCACGTTCTGCAAGCTGACAACAGTTATGACGTTGGGAGCTGGCGCTGGCGTTCATATTAATTATCGATAACTATCTTCCTTGGCAGTGTACTCCTAGTCCACTTTCCGTAATGGCGGCCTGCTGCTGCTCTGTGTGCCAGCCTAGTCGGCTATCCTGGTCGTTACTCTTGCGGCAGCACTCCACTGTTCTGAGTTCTGGCACATTCTTCTGACAATGTTATCGTTGGTAGCGTCCATTTCGCATACCTCCAACATCGCACTCTTCTCCATTTTGAACCGGGGACATGTGCACAGAATGTTATCAGTCGTTTTTGTCACGTCTGGGCATTGCGGACAGCCGGAGGAAGCCGCATGTCCGAACCTGTACAGGTACCACCTGAAGCATGCGTGACCTGTTAAAAACTGCAGTCAATTCAACCTCCTCGATGTACTCTCCGTGAGCGGTTATCGTTATGTCATTGGTAAATCCCACTAGCTTGACACCTGGCGGGAACTTCACCTGTCGTGATGGTAGCGCTAGCCAATCCTTCCTCTGTCTCTGGAAGTAGCTTTCCAGAATATTGTTCAGCCTTACCGATACTGCCAGCCGGAGCAATGAGTTCGCTATCTACGCCCAGCAGGCACTGTTGAACGCATTCCGCGCGTCGAGTGTTATTACAGCACAGTAACGGATATCGCGCCGTTTGCATTCGATGGCGATCCTTGCAGTGCCAACCACGGTACCGTAGTCCCCAATGTAGACCGTCCTCTCCGAATTGCTCACTCGATAATCCTCCCGCCTCCCCCACGTAAGGCAACAGCCTGTTCGTTCAGGGTTAACCTCTCCAGTAGCTCCTTTGAGGGCTCGGTGTTCAGAGCCGGGTCGGCGTAAGCCAGGAAGAAGTTTACTGATCCTACTCCCACAAGGCAGCTGTGGCATCAAACCCTTGGTCAACGTCTGAATATGAGTGTACAGGCACAAGTAAAACATTCTGCTGAGTCTTTTTTCTTTCCATTCTTTATTTGTGCAGCAATTCAAATTTTGGTAATCAATAGCACCAACACTAAACTTTCTGTAATGCGAAATTAAGTTTAGGTTTTCTATCTGGCTGCAGCGATTCAACTCCGGTGAACAGCGCGTTTCAACCATATTTGCTTCGTTTATATTTATGCATTGTGTTTTTTTGCTTGCAGAAGGTCTTTAGTAGGACCTGAGGGTCGCTGTTTTCAGCCTCCTCACCTGTCAGTTATTGTTTTTGCTCTGGCAATACCATACCAAAAGAAAAACTGAAGTCATTTAAAAAATTCAAGTAAATAACACTGGTAAAAAAGGAATATTTCGTGATTCTGGTTGCAATTTTTTTCCAATGAACATAAACAAATAATGATTCAATCACTTGATATTTGTGTCGAATAGAGTTAACGTGGAACTGTTTCAATAAAGTCTTATAATATTTTAGTAAATGATATTTCCAGGAAAGGATTTTTTTTTCTTGAAATTCTTGTTTTTGCGTAATGATTTTTTTTATTCGTGTTTTTATTTGATAGGCACTCTGTGTTCTTAACCGCAGAATCCACACAGAATCTATTTTTAAATATCCATTATCCGTTATTGTCGTTTCCAGTTCATCTTATCGTGAGTCCATCGTGTCAGTTTGTCCATGTCGTCTATCCAATGATCGTTGCATTGTTCGGATGCCATTTATCCGGGAAACGTTGGAGGAATGCCTCCGAGAAGAACAATTTGTCAGTCGTCAGGCAGCCGTGACGGTAATGCGCGTACCCCAAACGCCATCGTATGGGCTGCGAATCCGGCGACTGACGAGGATTAGGTGGACGGGCTGGGAATCGAACCTATGAGCATCCGCTTGAAAGGCGAACGTGCAGCCAACTACGCTACAGGACCCCCCTAATGATATTTTTGAGGAAACATTATTTTTGGGAGAATTGTCATCTCTGAGAAAATGTTATTTTCGGCGAAACGTCATTTTGAATCAATAACATTTTCGGGGAAATGACATTTTAGAGGAAATTTCATTTTTGGGGAAACATAGTTTTCGAGGAAATGTAATTTTCCGGGAAATGTCATTTTTCAAAAAAATTAATTTTCGGGGAAATGTCTTTTATGGAGTAAATTTCATTTTTAGGGAAATGACATTTTCGAGGGAATTGTTAGTTTCAGGGAAACGTCATCCTCGGGTCGATGTTATTTTTGGATTGACTGACTGTAAAAGTGTATCTCGTATACGATGGCTGCTGTGATCAAGTGCCACACATCTCCCCTTTTCTCTAGAAAAAATGGCTGGCAGCTTATACTTAAAGGAAAAAACGACAATTCCGATATATAAAGTACAATGGGATTGCTCTTCCACTATGATACAAGGCCATCTTGTAGCAAACAATCACTTTCGGCACATTATTGTACTGCGCAAACGTCTCATTTCGTCTCATGCCAAATCTAAATATGAAAAATCACTATCAAGACATTCCCGAGTAATGACGTCTTGACTTGTTTTTTTCCAATTACCCAATACAAATCATCACTACTACTACTTATACCTCTACTTTGAGCATACGTCTATTGAACTGTATATCTGTATATATCAAACAACCAGCAACATGCAACCAAGCACTTTCCAGGTTCACAATAAAACTGTTCTTCTTGCGGGCGTCCCACCGACGCAGAGGAAGAATCTACTTAATGCGGACGCCCCACCACGCAGAACTGTGATCTTTCCGATTCACAATAACAACATTCTTCCTGCGGGCGTCCCACCAACGCAGAAGAAGAAACACTTAAATGCGGGCGTCTCACCAAGCAGAATTGCGATCATTTTGATCCACAACAACACCATTTTTCTTGCGGGCGTCTCACCAACGCAGAGAAATAATCTATTGAATATGAGCGTCCCACCAGGCAGAATTGTGATCATTCTGGTCCACAATAACATCACTCTTCTTGCGGGCGTCCCACCAACGCAGAGGAAGAATCTATTGAATGCGGGCGTGTCACCACGCAGAATTGGGTTTTAAACCTTACATCGTTTATGGTTGCAAACGATAGTGTATCGTCAAGAATACATGAAACGATGTTATATAAATTCTGATAATCTAAGTCGGTAAAAGTTATACTTTTGTGTTTGAGACTTTTTAGACATGTTTTGGACTGAGCAACGTCTACTGCTGAAAAGGCAACATATCAGAGCGAATGAACCATCAGCCCAAAACATCAAGCCCATATATTAACTGTCAAAGGTTGAGTCAAGTGCCTTGCGGTGTTTTTCTAGTGCGTTTGAATCATATTATTCCGTACGTCAAACAAGACCAAAAATGTCGAGGGAGCATTTTCCATCTATTTTTAAATTTCAAATTGGTAAATGTTCCTTTCGACTTTTGAGAAAAACTGTCATGTTCAAGATGATTAATCGTTCTCTGAGAGAAAATCGAATATCGATTCTTTATTTTAGGACCAAATTGCGATCATTCTGGTCCACAACATTTTTCTTGCGGGCGTCCCACCAACGCAGAGGAAGAAATTCTTAAATGCGGGTGTCCCACCACACAGAATTGTGATCCTTGCGATCCACAACCCTAGCAGCACAATCCAAACTGATTTGGTTGCAGCAACTTAGATGTGACTAAATTCGGTTGTATAAGGATCACAGTAACTTTTGTGCAACATGTGTGCTACTCGGGAATATACTTAATGGAATAGTGTGGGTTCAAGTCCCACCGGCAACCGAATCTTTTGTCGCAATATCTCATATAAACACCTTAAAATGGCAAACTTAATTATGTGTATCAAAATTAAACATCTTTTCCAAAAAAAGAAAGCTATTGTAATCAAAAAAAGCTCTGAAACATTTCGCTTGAATTTGACAACACTGAAGTTATAACACATAGAAAAAATGTTGCATCGTACTGTATGTAAATTCATCTCATTTTGGAATGAAATAAAGTACCAATTTCATCGGATCTTTTTCTATCGCCAGTGTGCACTGCTTAAAAAATCGCCAACATAATAATAAACCAACTAAATTTCTTTTTATTTGGTGTTGAATGGATGAACATTTGGATATGAAAGAAGGAACAGTTACCCTAGTTTTAAAAGTGAAAACTTGTGAACTGTTAATTATGGATCAACCATTTCTCATTGGTGAATTGTAGAGTTTCAGCCTACTTACTGAAAATCACTCCTATATTTGTTAATACTTCTTTCAATCTTACCAAATTTTTCTTTCGTGTTTATCGATAATCACACTTTTAATTAAAAAAAAAATCTGTACTTAAACTGACAACTACGCTGACAACAAAGGAAAACAAGGCAACTTGTTCGGAACTTACGATTTGATTGCGCACGTCATACACTTAGTGTAAACCATCAACAAACTAATGTCGAATTCGATTTAAAACCTGGGTCAGTGCCAACCCTGAATAAAAAAACGTTTTCAGTTCCATCTGTCATTGGATATGATGGTGTGCGTGGCATCGTGTTTGTTTTGATTCGAAACATATGATCGACACCATACCGGACTTCACCAGTGCACTGGCAGTTTGTGGGCCACAACGAATCAGATCATAATAAAAATGATCAAGTACGCGCTCTGATTTTCGCGAATTACGAAATTTACTTTTGGATGGATATATCTACCCCAGATTCTCTATTCCTTTTCGCTTCTTCAGGAATTCCTCCGTAAGTTCTTGCAGGCATTTACTCGGAGTTTCTTTCCGGAATTCCTCCGGATGTTTCTTCAGGCATTCCTTCGGAAATTTCTTCTGTTACGTTCTGAAGTTACGTTCAGCTCGGGAGTTCGTTAGGAAAGTTCTGAAGTTCCTTAAAAATTTCCTTCGGAAGTTCCTTCAGAAAATCTTTGGAACATTTCTTAAGGAATTCCTTTGAAAATTTCTTCAGGAATTCCTACCAAAAATACTTCAAAACTTCTTCCGGAAGTTCCTTGAGTATATCATTTGGAAATTCATTCACGAAATCCTACTCAAATTCATTTAGGAATTCCTCCAGAAGTACCGTCAGGAATTCCTCCGGAAGTTCTTCCAGAATTTCCTCCAGGTATTCCTCCGGTGGTTCCTTCAGTGATTCCTCCGGAAGTTCCTCAAAGCAATCTTCCGCAAGTTCCTCCGGAAGTTCCTCCGGAAGTTCCTCCAGGAAATCTTCCGCAAGTTCCTCCAGAGATTCCTCCAGGAATTCCTCTAGAACTTCTTTCAGGAATTTCTCAGGAAGTTCCTCCAGGAATTCCTCCGGAAGTTCATCCAGGAATCCCACCAGGTATTCCCCCGGCAGTTCCTCCAGAAATTCCTACGGAAGTTCCTCCAGAAATTCCTCCGGAAGCTCCTCCAGAAATGCATCCGGAAGTTGCACCATAAATTCCTCTAGAACTTCCTCCGGAAGTTCCTCCAGAAATTCCTCCGCAAGTTCCTCCAGAAATTCCTCCGCAAGTTCCTCCAGAAATTCCTCCGGTAGTTCCTCCAGAAATTCCTCCGGAAGTTCTCCCAGGAATTCCTCCGGAAGGTCTTCCAGGAATTGCTCCAGCTGTTCCTCCAAGAATTCCTCCGGTGGTTCCTCCAGAAATTCATTCCGAAAGTTCCTCTAGAAGTTCCTCCAGGAATACCTCCAGAAGTTCCTTCAAAAATTCCTTCGGAAGTCCCTCCCGAAATTTCTCAGGAAGTCCCTCCAGAAATACCTCCGGAGAAATTCGTGGAGGAACTTTCGGAGCAATTATTGGAAGAACATGCAAAGGAATTCCTGATGGAATTTCGGGAAAAATTTCCGGAGGAATTTCTGAAAGAACTTTCGAAGGAACTTCCGGAGAAATTTCTGGAGGGACTTCCGGAGGTACTTCTGAAGGTGTTCCGGATGAATTCCTAGAGGAACTTTCGAAGAAATTTCTGGAGGGACTTCCGGAGGAACTTCTGAAGAAAGTTCCGGAGAAATTCCTGGAAAAATTTCTTAAGGAATTCCTGGGGGAACTCCAGGGGGAAAATTCTGAAGGAACTTCCGGGTGGATTTCTGGAGGAGCTTCGGGAGGAACTTCCGGGGGAATTCCTGGAGGAATAGCTGGTGGGATTCCTGGAGGAAATTCGGGAGGAACTTTCGAAGGAATTTCTGGAGAAACTTCCGAAGGAATTCCTGGAGAAACTTCGTAGGAGCTCTTGGAGGAATTTCCAGATGAACTTCTGGAAAAAAAAATTATGAAGGAATGCCTGAAATATTGCTCTAATGCATTCTTGGAAGAATTTCCGTATGATTTTTTGAAGAACTACTTAAATAAATAATTAATGGGGGAAATTTAGAATAAATTGCAATTTGAATTATCAAAGGTTCATAATATTTCCGTTTAAAACAAATTATCCTGGGATTACTGAAACAACTCCTAAGGGAATTTAAATATAATGCAAATGTTGACAAATATCAAAGGGATTAAAAAATTTCCGTAAAACGGCTTTCGATGCGCATTCTTTATTAAATGCACAAACAGTTTCGTTTTTACTCTGGTTTGTATTTCCTTTTCTGGTTTGGGTTGCCCAAAACCAGCCCCGTGGCTACGCCACTGACTCCGTTTAACAACTACTATATTTGACACAGGGGACTGATTTCGTTTATTTCATGACAACAAAACTTCGGAGTTGTCGACGTGCTACTTTTTGACATAAATGCCAACGTGCTATTTTTTGTCAAATGCCACACCCCAATTTTGGTGGAAATCGGTCCAGGATTTCAGAAGTTTTGCTTCAACTTAAAACCGCTTTACGACCGTGTGGTTAGCGGCATCAGTCGCGTGGACGTTTCTCCGTTCGGTTCGATACCCGCCCTAGTAAGAAGAAAGCTTTTCATCAAGCGGGAAATTCTCCACCCTCCAACTGGATGTTGTGTAAATGTCCTGTCCGTTGTAATGTTAGGTGTTCAATCTGTGCGACCTCTGTTTAAAGACGGTGATCCTGTCTTTTCTGAAACAGCAACGCAGCACTCTTTAAGAATTGAAAAAGATTTTTATTAGTCCAACATTTCGACACGGGGATGGTGTGTTCACCAGGGGAAATAATATATTTGTTCCTTGACTAATGTTTGGTCTTACAATATCTGTCTGGTGTGGATATTTGTGGTACATTACTTCGGAATCACTCAATTTGAACATTAATGAACATAATTGAACTGACCAACAATACCCCTTCATCTTACCTTCCAGATCTTACATAATGAACCTATTTTACTAAAGTTTCATAAAGAAAGTTATAAAAATAGTCAGAATAACCGTGTTCGTCCGGAGGTCGCTTGGACTGCTTAAATTACACCTAGCATTAAAGTTAAACAACGGACAGGAGATTTGCAGGAGACATGCAGTAGACGAATTGAGAAATATTCACTTTACGGAAAGTTTTTTTTGCTTACTAGAACTGGATTCGCATCCACACTCCACACACAGCACGAAAATGCGGCCCAATGTCTTTCGCCGCTAATCGCACATCCGTGAAGCCCATATGCCACTGCCTTGAAGTAATCGCTAAGCCAAATTCCTATCTTGAGACAATCGTGGACCTACAAATTATTTCCCTGTCTTTTGTAAGAACGAAAGTTGAATAGCCGTCACTATTAGTATTATTAATTTTATAGAATGCTGATAGAATCAATGCCTAATCGTAACATCAAATCTTAAATTGTTCAATTGTTATTTCGTATCAAGAAAAAAATCGGGCTAAAAGTCTCCTTAATAAATTAAAAAAAAAAATCTGCATTTCTTGCCGTAATGTATGATTGTTTCGATGCGTCATAAATATGTATTTATGAGATCGTGGAAGTTCCACCATAAAATATTAATATCTGACACCTCTCGAGCATGGGCTTGTTTCCTATTCATCCTGTTGTGACCTCCGTCAAATTCAACACTGCATTATTCAAGTCAAATGCAGAGCAAACCAGGAATTCTCCCAGGACCGAACTGAAAAACCTGTGATTCCTCAATCATTCACAGCACCGTCAACGGTCCATGCAGAATCGCATGCTATTCATCCGAGTGAAAACCTGGATTCCTCCGTGGCACATTCTCGTGGTGGAAGGAGTGGCCAAGCATAGGAAAAAAAATCTAGACAATAGAGCGATTCCAAGCAACAGCATCAAAATTTAAGAAAATTTTTAATTCATGATTTTCTATTGAGTTGAAACTTTGCACAGTTTTTCAATTTCATCTAAATCGTCATTTTTCGATATCAAATCTTCATATTGAGTCACGACTAACTTTTCAAAAGGGTGTATGTGAAAATGGTTCAAAAATATTTAAAAAGCTGCACAGCAAAAACGGAATGTTGGATTGTTATGATTTTTTCAGCAAAGTTAGACAACTAAATGGTGATTCTTAAGAAAATGTGCACAGTAAAAAAAAAAACTTTGCCTTTAAAAATATCATTTTTGTCACAAAAACTCAAATATCTCAAAACCCTATCTTGTTTCGAACGTAATTTTTTAGGAAAACGGTCCATTATATTAGCTATCTACCATAAAAATTTGGTGATGGTAAACTAATAAACAAAAAAGTTATGACATTTCAAACATTTCACAATTTTCACATATAGTAAACAAAAAAAATTTCCGTGTATTTTTTTTTCAAGAATCGCAGTTTGATGCTGATTTTTATTGTTAAGGGCCTTGCGTGAGTTAAACAAGTTGTTTGTATGATATTCCATATTTATGTATTCATTGATATTATGTATATTATATGTATAAATATTATATGTATAAATAAATAAAAATGAATTAATATTATCCTAAGTATTAAATTAAATGTGGCAGTTACACAATGTTGTTATAGAAACTCTAAGAGTTTTGGGTTTGAATTTTGGTATGGGTTATGATATCATGAAAACAGTTTATTAATACTTATTTTTTATTTATTTTTTTTCAAATTTTTTAAAATATCGAACACTTTTGAATTATTATCAGCACAGTTTGAGTATAGTTTTGCTTTAATTTTACTTTCCGACAATGGAATGAAACAGTGAAATTTTTGGGTTCCTTGGATCGTTTTCGCGTTATTAAATTGCTCGCTGAGCTCTGAAGCCTTTATTTCGTACTCTTCAGTAGTAGTAAAACAAAATGATTTTCTTTTCTACGATTTGCCCAATCAAAAAGTTCTTTCGCAGTTTTAATTGGATGCTCACGTTCTTTGGCTAAACTTGCTCTTGTGGCCATGCGCTTTATTGTTCCTCCAATAGCATCACAAGGACCTTTGCCATGTGATGTAGCAAAAAAATGCCATTCTGCATCAATTCCGTACATTGATTTAAATTGACATAGGCTCGAAAAATTCTTACGATTTTTGTACTGCGACGCTGCTCCATCAGACATGAAATATATCTTTTTGACTTCTTTATGCTTATCAACGCGTAAAAAGTTAATCACGTTTTCAATGAACAAGTTTACGGATACTGAATCGTGTCTTAAATCTTCGGAAATTATAATAAAACTTAAGTGTTCAATTTGCGTACTTCCATTAAAATAAATAACGAATGGATGAATTGTAGCTTGTTGTACGTTCAGTGATGGGACTGCACTTCATCTTGCAATACAAAGCTGTAATTTTCAGAAAATCACAAATGACTAAAAATTCACCATTTTGTAATGTATTTTTCGTATTTTTAAAAAGCTGGATTGTTCTGTTTTAATGAAATCGTGAGGATTAAACTTTCTAATTTCAAGCAAAAATATGACACAAACTCATCTACAGGTTTTACAATAGTTTCTATGTCACACCTATCCGTGGTCACCCATTGCTCAAATGATAACTGATCAATATATTTTTCTTCAAACTCAGCGAATAAAGTATTTTCCAATGATGAAGAATCTGGACAATCCGAACAAGATCGTAGATAGCAATTTGATGTTGTATTTTCACACAAAGACTACCAGTTAACATTTTAATATCCTTTGTTAAATTGATTCTTTTCAAACTATGTAAAATAAGATTAATATTCTCATGGGTTGTGCACACACACACACACATTATGTGTTCCTGAATTGGAAAGAAGCTTACATTGCCTTGGCCGAAGGCTTGCAAATGAGGAAAAACCTATTTTAATATTATCGTGAATTTCCTTGAAGCGTGTGTACGCTTCTTTCAAAGTCGTCATCATTAATCGTTTTTGGATTGCTTGACGCTTTCCATCTTTTTTTACTGATACATAATCTTTTTTGACCAGGCATAGCTCGACTTACTTCATCATCTTCAAAATATTGAACTACTATTTCTTTTGTCTCATCTGTTAATGCAGTACTAGACCTAGTATTTTTGGTTGAAAGACAGTTATTCTTCAATTGTTTTGCCTCTTTTACTGTATTTCTATTGGTTTTGAACTCATCAATGGCATCCTGAATAGACCACGAACTTGGCAGCATCGACAAAATCAATAATTTTTCTTTCCTTGTCGTGGCTGCATTCGAGAACCTTTCCTTCATATTTATAATTACCTCATCGTAGTCTGTATTTTCACATCATCAGGTCCTAATTTGAAGAGGTTTCTTCGTACAGCTTCGTTTATTTCACGGTATTTTTTCTCCGGGTAATAAACGTAGTCCATCTTACTCCATTTAATCGGAGTCACTTTTATCCCAGCTATGCCCTCGTTAAAGCGTTCGATGTTGACCTTTTGGCAGGCTTCGGAATTCTCACTCATATGAATAAAAACCTGCGATTAATCCATTTAGCGGAGTTTGATTTTTCATGGTCCCCCTGTGAGGAAGTATTCTCACACAACATTTTTATCCGGATAGAATGGCGAGTGATAAATTCGTGAGCGCCAGATCGCCGGATAATTTAATTTTAATCCACAAATTTTCCTTCTCGTCGCCTCATCAGATAAATTTTACAAGCATATTTACAAAAATTTAGTACCGCAACGGGATTCGAACCCAAAACAATTTTTAAAATGTTCAGAGCGCCCACTAAAACCACGCCACCACATGAATTGGTTGAAAGCGAATGGAAAAACTGCTGTATTAAACCTTTTGCTTATCGTGGCGCATCGTTAGATTCAATCAGCTTGGAGTGGCAAAGCAAGCGGCATTTGATTTTCGCGAAACATGGGAAGAAGGATAACAATTTTTCGCACCATCGCTTGTGCCGGAGTTTATCGCACTGTAATTTATCCGGATAAAATGCATGGTGGAGTGATCAGTTGTCGCGTGAGTGAGTGAGAAATCCGAACCCTGCCTTTTGGATACACTCATCTTCCGATTGATTTGTTGAAACAGATTTCGCTGATGGTACGGTGGCAAGGCTCTCAGCACTTAATACTTCTGGTAATTCCTCAGTTGTTGTCGATACATCTGGCAATTCCTCAGTTGCTGTCGTTTTCGAACTTCCTGCGCTCTGCTCAACCGATGATATACAGATTGCTCTTTTGTCAACGTTTAGACGGCAGGACGTGCAAATGCGTAAATTTGTATTCAATGTGGACATTGGAGCATAACCAGTCGCTTTCAGTTTATCTATGGTGCTTTCGGTGAGATTTCGTAACTCTTTTGAACACTTTTTCCATCAAACGGCCTACAACAGTTGAGAAAGCGGCTACTCATGTTGTTCGTAATATTTCAATAAACAAAATCACTTTTAAGTTTTACTGACTAGTTTGGTGTCATTTGCTTGACTGAAGAAAAAATTACTATAAGATCTTTAACAACCTTAGTAGTAGTAATTTTTTGCTTTTTCGTGAGCATTGTCATGGTATGTACCTATCATGCATTTGTTGTTGTTGAAGATACCCGTTTCCTCCCGATCATAAAGTCTATTCTCTAAGAGGTATATTTTTTGCAGGTAAACTATAGACGTACACGTGTATATAAATCTTTGATTTTGCAGCTTTGTCTTAAAAATAACATTTCTGATATGTTTCTATCAACGTTATTATCAACAGGTTTCAACACTATTAAAAGAATTTTTCGCCAGTCACGTGCAATGAAAATTATGACACTATCAATACTTTTGATCCACAACACTGGATCGTGTCTAAGTTTCTTATAGATGCTATGAATAATTAAACCAAAATATCTTGAAAACAACTTGTTTAAATCACGTCCCTTAACAATAAAATCTGCATCAAACTGCAATTCTCGAAATAACTTACACAGAAAAATTTTTTTTTACTAAATGTGAAAATTGTGAAATGTTTGAAATGTCATAACTTTTTTGTTTATTAGTTTACCATCACCAAATTTTTATGGTAGATAGCTAATATAATGGACCGTTTTCCTAAAAAATTACGTTCGAAAAAAGATAGGGTTTTGAGATATTTGAGTTTTGTGACAAAATGATATTTTTAAAGGCAAAAAATTTTTTTTTACTGTGCACATTTTCTTAAGAATCACCATTTAGTTGTCTAACTTTGCTGAAAAAATCATAACAATCGAACATTCCGTTTTTGCTGTGCAGCTTTTTAAATATTTTTGAACCATTTTCACATACACCCTTTTGAAAAGTTAGTCGTGACTCAATATGAAGATTTGATATCGAAAAATGACGATTTAGATGAAATTGAAAAACTGTGCAGAGTTTCAAATATTTTCGAAATGGTCGCTCAGGATCGACTGACATGCCCCCGTGGAATGCCTCAATAGCATTATACCGATCCATGCCGAGAGAGTTTGAACAATGAAATAACAAGCCATCCACCGACGCTTTATGGATGCAGCGCACAGGATCCGGCGGACAATGGAACCGGTCAAGTACGGCGGCTCCCTCAACGCCGCTGCCCAGACCAGAGAGGTAGGGGAGAACGGTCCAAAATGCACCTCTTAAGGTTTTTCGATGTTTCCGCCCATACAAACAAAAATATCAAACCATTTCAACGTATAGGTGCAAAATTCACAAACCCAGCTACATTCTACAATGATCTCCTTTTCAAAAAAATAAGGTTTTCATGACTTTCTAACGCATTTAAAAAATGTTTTAAAAATAGGCGTGGGGCAAAACGCCCAAATGTTGGTCTAAAATGACTCAATTGCATGTAGAATGATGGTGAACGCATGGTTGTTTGTTTTTTCTTAATGGATTGAACTACAATCTTACGGATGTGTTGGAAAAATAGCAAATCGCTAAATAAGAGTGAATATGAAGGGATTTTGCTATTTTTTTCCAATGGAGCTCAATGATGGATAACTAATTATGAATTGTAATGGTAACATTCGTTCATAAATGTACTACAACAGATTATATGAGTGATTTTATTAGTGAGGCCATTTTGCCCCAGGGGTGCATTTTGGACCATTCTCCCCTACCGTGTGCGGGGGGTGCGGTGCGCAAATAGACAACACCACTCTCGCTGGATGGACGGACGTCAAAAGCATCCCATTATGAGCGGACATAACACTCGAGCCCGTACCTCTGGAGACCGTAGCCGCAGTCAGTGTACCTATTTGAATAACAAACGTATCAAAATAACAAAATAAATACACGATGTGGAGAGATACATCGTAGCATAAGCATAATATTGCCAGTTGGTGGCGATGAGGGGGAATGGGGCGGATCAGCTGACAGGTGTGTGTATGTATGCTTGTGGGTGAGTGACCGACAGTGCAAGAGGAAGGGGAAATACCACCCAAATAGTTTGCCACAATCGCTCGATGGTTTCCCACACCTTCTTCATTTTGAATTCTTCCTGCCACAGCTAAGCGCAGCTCATGTGGCATTACCGCCGCCCAATCGGATGGTCATTCATTTTGTCAGTGGAACTCTGCAAAAGGGGGGATTGGGGACACAGCGGGCATGATTTTTCACGAGTGATGTATTTTTTGTAATAACGATGCTAGTCTATAGACTATAGTTGCTTCCTCACTTTTTGCGAAAATTTTCGGCGAACAAATACAAGAATCCTACACTGTTGGTGAAACTAGAACCTAAAGGCACGATTTGTGCACTCTTGTCATTACTTGTTAGAGTTGCTGACATAATTTTTCGCGACCAAGAAAACAAACTTTTACAATTTGGTGAATATGAAGAAAGCATTTAGCGGCACCCTCCCCTATATTCAAACCGCCACTCATGTGGAGTAACCACATTCACCGCGCACCCACCAAACACTACTAGGACCGAATCGATCTTCCATTTTTTTGTTCCTGTTGGATCGCAAGTGTTATTGTGGTTGCTGGTTCGCTGTCGAGTATTATTTACCTACAATACCACGCGCACTCCAACGAAACCCGAGTGGTGTTGGCCGGTGCAAAGCCAAATATTGTATCTGTATCTCTTGACGAATGAAATGAAACAAAAAAAGCTTGTAAGAGCTTAAGTGGTCTGGAAGATTTTGAGTGTTTTGGAATGGATGTCCATACAACGGGTTGCATTGTAATTCTGTATTGAATTCATAGAGGTAACATGCTTTTTGAAACATTCAAGTGTTTCCGCTGGGTTGGATCGATTGAAAGGCTGGAGTTGCGTTTGAATACTAATCCCTTGGGCACTGAATTGAACAACTGCGTATAACTGATGTATAGTTTGTATATTAATTTATTCGACATAATAACGAGAGACGAATGGTTATCAATTTTCACAACTATTCAGACAAATAACTGACTTTCTACGAATAACTCAACCGAATGAAGCATATAGCTAACTCTAATTGCCATTTTTGTCGAACGTGAATGTTACAAGCACTGTGGGTCAAATTTCTATCATTCCTTTGGTATTCGGTAAAAATATAAAATTTTAAATTAATATAATTCAAAGAAATTCACGAGTTCTTCCAATAAAACCCTTTGAAATTTGATATTCAGTGTGTTGGAATGGCAATGCTCGTAAAATAAATCATGGTTGGAATTTGAATATACTTTTCAGTAAAACAGCAAATGTCCAAATCATAATAATTCCATTATAACAATGCGAAAATGATGTCATAACATTATATTCGTAATTTCCCACCCGGACCCGTCCAATTTTGCCTTTGACAAACTATTCGAGCAATAAAAAAAATTCCGACACTCCGCTTTGATATGAGCAAACATCCAACCATAAAACCTCCGTTGCCATCGCGAAGCCGTATAATAGAACCGTCTGTTGGCGAGCAAACAGATGGAAAGCTGCTGAAATTGGATTCAGCTCGGCTCAGCCCAGCTAACCGACCAGGCCAGGCAGCAGTGAGCTTTCCCATTTTTCCTTGGCGCTGTCGTCGTTGTCGTCGTCTGTGTCCCCGATCCATCGCTTTCCTGTTGCTTCCCACTAACCGACTGCTATTGCTCTGGTGGTGACGTTATGATTATGTTTATTGTTATTACGATTATATCCCGGATCTTGATTTAAACTGAGCGTATTTTTTTGCTGACGCGCTTCCATAATTTGAACGCGTCCGACCGGCCAGTTTGTATTCATTTTTTTCGGAATTGTTTTGACTGTTGTGAAAAGTGCAATTTCTCAGTTCTGAAAAAGGCGGTCCCTTGCAAGTAATTGTTCTTAAGCGAAAACGATTCTATTCTGAGGTGTTAAATGTGCAACAATGACCTGATTACAAACTCGTCTCTTGAACATGGCGAGTAAATGAGCCGCAAATGAGTTCGAACTTTTTTTTTTATTTTTTTAGCGGTTTTTGATTACGCTTCGATGGCTTCAGAACCTTTCTCGCACATGAGAGAACAGATGTCTGTTGTTTTATTCGATTGATCCTGGAATATGAGTACGACAGCTGCCCAAGCAACAACGTCAAAATCATCGGGAGGAGATTGGACCGACTATCCGTAAGTCCGTATCCGCAAGCAGGCCCTATCAAAGCGACCTTGTGCCGCTCGAAGCACACTAGCCTAGTCCTGGTGTTGGGTTAGATTTTAAACAAAATTTGAACAATTTTTGTGTCTACGCAGAAGCTATATCTTAGATGGCAGCTCCATTCCGCGGTGAATGGGGACCTTAGGTCAACAACCTACTGCTCCCAAAATTTAACAAACAATTCGAGAAACCAACGAAGGAGTGAAAGTGGGAAGTAATATGTCTCATTTCTCATACCTCATTTCTCACTTTTCACTTCTCACTGTGAAATGTAAGAGATGAGAAGTGAGACGCCTCACTTATCACTTCCCACTTCTCATTATTTATTACTTCTCACTGTAAAAAGTTAGTAGTATCAAGTGAGAAGTGAGATGTCTCTCTTCTCACTTTTCACCAATCATATCTCACTTCTCACTTTTCGCAGTGAGAAGTGATAAACGATTAGTGAGAAGTGAGACTCATTTTGCCCTACTTATTTCTCACTTCTCACTGTGAAAAGTGAAACATCTCACTTCTCACTCCACACTGCTAACTTTTCACAGTGACAAGTGAGAAATAAGAAATGATGAGTGAGAGGTGAGACGTCTTTGCACTATTCCGTTCTCGCAGTGAGAAGTGAGAAATGAGGACGGGGAAAGTAAGACGACTTATTTCTTACTCTCACTGTAAAAAATGAGATGTGCGAAGTTAGAAGTGAAAGGCCTCACACTCGCTCATCATTTCACGTTTATTAACGAGCTACAAGGGAAGGGGTTATATGACAAAATTCGCCCTTTTAAAATATTGCTCTAGATTGATTTCCATTTG
Organism: Armigeres subalbatus; assembly: GCF_024139115.2. NCBI lineage: Eukaryota > Metazoa > Arthropoda > Insecta > Diptera > Culicidae > Armigeres > Armigeres subalbatus. The sequence continues at coordinate 117,062,509 of NC_085141.1, read as the reverse complement.
AATCGTAATTCATCTAGTTCTAAAAAAAATCAAAGAAAATTCAGGGGGTATTTAAAAAGCTTTGAATGTTCAGGTTAACCGAGAAATTGATGAATTCCAACCGCGTAAAAAAAACTGGGTGTACAGTGCGAACGAGACTGAGCGAAACGAACAGAACGAGTCTAATATGAATAACGAACAAAAGTTTATTAGCTAACGTGTCTGTTCTCTACAGTACCAGTGGTTGGATATGGAATAATTTGAAATATCTTCAGAGGCACCTTGACAGTAGTCCAACGGTTACTTTATTTAAAGGGTGTATTCGATAAAAATGGCACACCGAAAATCTTCTGTAACTTTTGAACCCTATGAGTAAAAAACCTGAATTTGAGCAAATCTTATTCATATTGTATTGTTTACATCTGCAGAGTTTCATAGTTATTCATACAGTCAGTGGTTCCGATCACGTCGTTAGAACAAGAAATTACCAGGGAAAAAACTTTGTGCATCTACCATCAAAATCCGGAGGCGTCCCATCGATCGATCGCTAACAAGCTTGGGATTGCAAATTCAACTATATCTCGTGTAAAGAGAACCTTCAAGGAGCGACTGAGTGTTCAAATGAAGGGAGTGAATGGTCCAATGGACAGTAAGATGACCAGCAGTGGTACAACAGCTCAAGAAGTTTCAAAACGTGTCCATCTGAGATGTCGCTAACAAGTCCAAGGTGTCGGTTGGTTTTGTGCAAAAAAAAACTATGAAGCGTGCTAGGTTACATGTTTACAAGGTAAAAAAACCTCAAACCGAAATGAAAAACGAAACGCCACTGCAAAAACCCGCGCCCGGAAACTTTACATGAAGTTGTACACCAAATCGTGTTGCATCGTGATGGATGATGAAACCTACGTCAAGGCTGACTTCTGTCAACTTCCTGGGCAAGAATATTTCGTTGAAAAGTCTAAGTTCGACATTCCGGAGGATCAATCAAAAAAATTTTGCAAAGAAGGCAGATGATTTGCGGATGTGGTTAAGTAAGCGCTCTTTTCACTACTTCCGGAACAATCAATTGTACGATTTACACCGAAGAGTGCCTCAAGAAGCGTCTTTTACCATTCATAAAAAAAACACGAAGTATCAACTCTGTTTTGGCCTGATCTGGCGACCTGCTACTACGCTCGAAACATGTTGGAGTGGTACCGAGCTAACGGAGTTAAATTTGTGCCAAAATATATGAACTTACCAAATTTACTGGAACTTCGCCCGATTGAAAAATTCTGGGCAATTGTGAAGACAAAACTTCGCAAACATCCCAAAATTAGTAAACTATAGCTGGAGTTAAAGAAAATTTGGGTAAAGACAACAAAAACACTGGGAAAATCGATTGTACAAAATTTGATAGGTGGAGTGAAAAGGAATGTGCGCGCATTCGGGATGGGTGATGAAATCGAATAAAACAAATGTTGTAAATCATAACTCATTAAAAAAATTTCATTCCCTGAAAATTTCAAGAAAATCCGATAATCGGTTTGATTTTGGTGAGTAAATATGTGTGTGCCATTTTTATCGAATACACCCTTTACACCCCCTCTCGTTGGAATATTCCCTAAATTGTTCCGTAGTTCTTCGGATCGTCCAGGGTTCAAAGATTTGGTGAAGATATCGGCTAACTGGTCTCAAAGGAAGTTTTGCTTGATATCGACATGCTTCGCTCTCTTGCTTTCTGCGTTCTTTGCTATGCCGATACGTTCACGGTTATCTTCGTATACCGTCACTGGTTCAATCTTCTCTAGACCTTCTAAGTCATTTAGAATACCGGTCGGCCATATTGCCTCAGATGCTGCATCACTCAACGTCACGTATTCTGCTTCACTTGATGAAGTTGCCAAGCCAAGCCACGGTTGATCCAAACACTGAAAAATTAAACCGCTTACTGACTTCCGATCCTGTCTGCGTCGCCTAATCCAATTGAAGGCTTTGCTCCAGAATCTCGCGTGAATGTGAGGGAAAAGTTTTGTGTCCCTTTTAAGTAACGTACTATGCATTCGTTCGAATGCTGTCCAATGCTGTAGCCCAGGCTGCACCAGGTATCCAACAGGAAAGCTAATATCCGCTCTAGTAGACACCATTAAATACAAAATACAATACATCCCCAAAAGTTCTCTATACGGTTTTGCAATACCTTCGGATTCTTGTCGATTACGCTGCAACCCTTTCTCCATCAGAGTTGTCGATGGATTGCATTCCGAAATGCCAAACTTATGGAATATCTTCATTAGACTTGCTTCTTGACACAACGTCGTTCTTCAAGTTTTTTTCGTAGCGTATCTTCATTCCGAGGAAATGGTTTAGCTCACCACAGTCGGTCATTGAAAACATCCGGGCCAACTGAAGTTTCAAATCCAATATAGCTGACAGCTTCTTTCCGAGTATTAAAAGAACGACGAAAATAGCATCTTCCTTCCTCTCGTCGGTCCGCGTGTAAAAGACAAAAATCTTGTTTGGAACGGGTAAAACCTTACATCATCTTGATTGAATGATTCGTTCCAGCAACGCGGAGATTGCTTCAGGTCATATAGTGATTTCAATAGTTGACACACAACACCAGATCTCGTATTGATGCCGTCCGGAATCGCCATGAAGATCTGTTTCTTCAGGTCGCCAAAAAGGAACGCTGTCTTGACATCCATTTGGTGAAAATTGAACCCTTTCTGAACACCGACTCACATACCGACTGATAATACAATACGAATTGTCTCCAAATTCGCAAACGGCGCCTAAATTTCTTTGTAGTCAAGACTGGCTTTGTATAGGAAACCTTTGACGACCAGTCTCGCTTTGTATCGTAAATTATTCCCATCATCATCTTCCTTCGTGTGAAGAAAAATCCGCTTGACTGGAGTGGTTTGACACCGGTCGAGCAGTGTACCAGTTGCCACACCTTGTTGGCCTCAAGCGATTTCAGCTGTTCATCAACTCCGTCCAGCTACTGATCTCGGTCATCACGCTTTTCCAATTCATCTTAGGATACAGGAGGAACTGAAGATGTTGAAATCGTACCAGCAGAGGTTGCTCGGAATCCGGTTAAAAAGTCAAACAACTTACCTGGAATCCTGCACTCCCGTTCACCGTACCTAGTGTTAGATTCTGATAAATCATCATATAAGTTGCCTCGCAGCATTGAAACTCCGATGATTGAGTCTTCTTTCTTCATCACCGCTTGATGACTACCACATCGGCTTGTAGACAATACATCTATTCCACCTTGGGACATCTTTTTCACGGACAGAGGGTTTCACCTCATCTCTGGCTCGAAAACTACATTTTGGGTTTCAAAACGAACGCCTTTGTTTGAAATGCCGGAGACTTCACCTTCAAATTTTCCAAGAATCGAGACACCATCTTTGGCCACATCGATCACAAACGGTTCTTTGAGCTTCCTCATCGATTTCATGTATTCAGATGGTCGCTGTAACCAGAATCCACGACAAAAACGGTTTTCTTTTCCTCAGCCTTAATTGGCATGCTGTTCATCATGATCGAAACTGACTTACTTACTTGACTTACTGACTTACGAGGCAACCTGCTTTCAACTGCCGCATTAACGGGCTTCTTGTCATGGCAATTTTTTTCGTAAGTCCAGGCTTTCGACATCTATGGCATTTTCCTGTAAACTTGTTGAATTTGTTATTCCGTCCTCCGACAAAAGCTGCGCTCCTATCATCACCAAAAATCTTCCATTCGGTCGGATCGCTTCAATTTCTCCGCCAGCAATTGTTGCTTCTCGGTTTCCAATGTCGAATCGTCTTCATTGATATTCTCCTACGCGGTTACCAGGTAGTCGTAGCTATCGAGAAGAGTCAGCAAGAGCTGGGTATGGATAAGGTATTCCACTTCCACAGTGAGAAGTGAGAAGTGAGACGTCTCACTTCTTACTCCTCATTTATCACTTCTCGCTGTAAAAAGTGAGAAACGCAAAGTGAGTAGTGAGACGTCTCACTACTCACTTCGCGCTCCTTTTTTCACATTGCGAAGTAAAAAATGAGGAGTGAGAAGTGAGACGTCTCACTTCTTACTCCTCATTTATCACTTCTCGCTGTAAAAAGTGAGAAGCGCGAAGTGAGTAGTGGGACGTCTCACTACTCACTTCACGCTCCTCATTTTTTCACAGTGAGAAGTGAGAAATGAGGAATGAGAATTGAGACGTCTTTCTTTTTATTCCTAAATTCTCACTTTTCAAATGACCTATTCGGCCGAATGTCTTATTCGGCCAAATGACCATTCCGGTCAAACGACCCTTTCGGCAAAATGATCCTTTCGGCCAAATGATCCTTTCGGCCAAACGACCCTTTCGTCCAAACGACCCTTTCGGCCAAGTGACTTTCGGCCTAATGGTATATTCCCCGGCAGCTACACACATTCCGCTTTAAGAAAATCCGGGAATTTAAAACGGAGCGGAACGGCTGAAGCTGGAAGGATGTGATGGGCATGGCATGTTGCAAGAATGCCGAACAGCAACCAAAGATAGTACTAGCTACCTACCCGGCAGGTACAAAAAGGTGGGAGGCGCAGGGAGTTGAGGTTGAAAAGACGGAACAAGTTGGTGTAGGACAAAACGATTTGGCCAGCGTGGGGCGCAATCGAGGATGAAGAGATGTGGCCTTGAATCGCCTATTATGGCGTGAAATTATTGATTCAGTGATATTTGTTTAGATGTGAACTAAAACAAGACGAGCTCGTAGGTCTAGTGGCTACCGCTTCTACTATTTAAGCAGCAGGTCATGGGTTCAATTCCAGGCTCGTCCCTTTTCTACTTTGTATTTATATCTTAATTCTTTCTGTGTTTCATGTTCTACCTAAACTATCTCTACTGTTATAACCTTCCTTACTGACAATGGATCGCCTATTTTGAGCGGCACACTAAGAGTTAGCTTTTGAAAATCAGTATGGCGAAAAGCATCTAATTTTTAATATCTCGAAAATAAGCACCTTAATCGAAAACATATTTGGTAGGCGTAGTAGCTTCCAAATAGAATTAAACAGTTTTTCGTGAAAAGTTCCTACTGTTGAGAAAACCCGCGTTAGGTGTCTTTCGCCATACAAACTTCAGGTGGTTAACTCATGCTGGCTATTTTTACATATACGATAGCGCATGGATACGGCAACGGCGGGTAGGAAACCAATCACTGTATGTGATTCATTCCAAAACCTCCCGTAGAACCCATGAGAGTTCGTAGAGGTCCCTACATTTTTCGTAAGTAGGTGTCCAACTAATCATCCTTCCCCATCCTCAGCATTCGCAAAGACTTGGCCAGGTCAGATCTAGACTGTTGGAGAGTGCATTTGTTTCCATCTAGGAGATAGTGGTTAGTCCTAACCTAAATAAATAGCTGTGGTAACGAATCAAAGTGATTCTACTCTCGTACAATAGTCCAGGCTTATACCACCTACGAACTTGTGCGAATTGCTCAATGCTAATGCCATGCCCTCCTTAGCCGTGCGTTTGTCGATTTTGATGTTTCCGTTACGATCCGGTAATCGATGTCGCCTCATTAAAATTGGTTTAAATGTTTTAAATTTGCTTTTTTTTTCCTCAAACCATTCCAAATAGGTAGGGGAACAGGTGGTAAAATGAACACGTTAAGGAAACGCGTTGAATTCAATTATAAAACAAGGATAATTTGCCAGTTTATCCAATTGGCCCAACAATTTAACTCATATTCTTATTGCACTGAACAATTTTTTCGCTAATAAACATTGTTTTATATAGTTTTTCTTCGAAATAAAAACCATCGAAATTTCGCATGTTCAAAAATAGTGCGGGTAAAATGAACACTGCCTGGTGGTAAAATGAACATCGCTTCTAAAACTCTTTTGAAACATTTTATTATCTTTTTTAACTCTAGCACTGTATACACAACTAAGTGAGATCACGAGAACGTTTTGAAAAATCTGGTATATCTTTTGAAAAGCTCTTAATCATCAATATAATAAAAGAAGGAAAAAAGTTTTAAAACATCATTTATTTTAAAATTAAATTACCATATTCAAAGTTTTATCTTGGTTATTTGATATGGTTTGTTTCTTCAACTTCCGCTTCACAATTGCACAACTTTTATCATAAATTTCTGTAAGTTTGATACAAGTGTTCATTTTACCCGCATACATGCCATGTGATAAAAAACTCTTCGTATAACGATACAAACCAATAATTTTACTATTTACCCCTGCAACATCTTTGTGAAGGTTGTCCTATTTGCCACTGTAGTTTGTACAGGTTTGAACCAATGTTATGATGAACTTATTAAGAATTAAAGCTTGCGGAAAAATAGTTGAAAATTACATCAGGCCCAATTTTTACGGCCTCGTTTGATATTTTGGATAGTAACAGCTATTCGTTCGGTCTCAGAACCAAAATATTAGCTTAGGTACCTTATTTTATTTCAAAGAAAACGTGTGCATGGTTAACATACGCCTAAATAGTGTTTTAATATAAATATAGCCAACTGTTCATTTTACCACCCCTGTTCATTTTACCACCTCTTCCCCTACTTGCGAAAGTGCAATGGTTGTTACCTCAATTATGAAATCATGGGCGGCTTGGTAGTCTGACAATACGTCTTACTTGATACTTGATGGGCTACGGCTCTTCGATGAACCTACGCCGAATGGAATATCCTTCTCCACTGGACTCGATCCTGGGCCAATCGCTTCCAGTCGCCCTGAACGTTGAGCGCCCTCAGGTCCTCTTCAACTGGCAATACGTCACAACCGACAATAACTGCGAACTACTTCGTTTCCTCCACTTGAGGTCAGTCAGTTTCCAAATTCAATTGCTGGGCAAACCACAAATCTGTTAACATGTGCACTAAAGGAACAATCTGTGACTTTTTGTCTGCAAGGTTTGCTGCGATCTTCCCTATAGAGCTTCTTATTTTTATGCGAATTTTTGTGACTATTCCGGATAAAAGACGAAATCTTCACTGAAAACAGTCGAATTTCGCAAAATACCTTACAAAGTGAACTGTCACAACTGTCATCCTCAATCATGAACCGAAAAGGTATTTTTTAGTTCTTTTTGTTTTCAGTTATAATCCATGTAGAAAGTATGCTTAAACACCACAGCGAAATTGTGAACCAGGTCAGCTGGATAACTCGGAGCCAAATCAGTCACATTGAGTCATTCAATTTCATTTGATTTGACATACCCTGACCAGGCGAATTTATTCCCACATCGCGCTTGACCGGTCGTAATCATTTAGCGATGCTATTGTACGTCGATCAAAAAGTGAGGAGACAGCGGATCAAGAAAAAATCATTGAAACGGAACTTTAATTTAGAGTAGGAAATCTTTATCCTCGTTTGGTAGCCCCTTTTGGTGTGATCCTTACTCTGAATCAATTTAAGCGACATGCAACCTGGACCTGGTGGTGGTACCATTTGGCGCATTGTCCCGCACCAAAGTTGGAAACAGCTGAACACACCTTGTGTGGGTACGGTTTACTAAGTTCAGCACGTGACGGGCGTCCACGCCGGCTGATTCCGTACTATAAACGGCTTTTTGTATCAGATTATATTTAGATGATACCCAACCTAGGGGGGAGGCCGGACATGCCTACCTGGAAATGAACATGTTTGACAGCATTATTACACCGACACGAAATTTGATCATCACACGCCAATCATAATTCGCTTCACACGGACACGGCGGACTGGTCGGCAGCTTTGCTCGCCTCGCCTGACCTGCAGAAGTGTGGCTTCCCGAGCGGAAGAAAATGGCACAATAAGTATTTATGGGATTGAACAGTAAGAGAGTCGTATGTGGTTGGTTCTTTCTACCAGCTCGGGTTGAAGACGTTTTGTTTGATTCGTTGGGTTGGTCAAACATTTCAGAGAGGGTGTGCTGCGAGGTATTAAGCGTACCTACCAACGATAAGGAATGAATCTGGTTTATAACATGCTGCAGCGCGATATTGTAATCGAATCCCTTTTTCGTGTCTACGAGTATCAGTCTGCGGTTGGTTGGGCTCGAAGCCCCATGGGAAGACTTCCATCACCACAGTTTAGGGTCCGGGACGCTAGTCATGAGGCGGAAATGTCTTTGTTTCGGTATCGATCAAATTATTCACATTCTGTAGTACGTCTTAATTACTGCTCAAATTTGAAAATGTAGAACTTTTTTTTGTTTGTTTACCAAAGGTAGATTAACACAGGAACATGCTGTTTGCATTTTAAAACGTGAAAAATTTCTATATTTTATAGAACCGAGTTACGATGGTGCTACACCCCCGAGGGTTGTTATTTTATCTTTTCACCGCTCGCAACCAAGTGGCAAATCTGCTTAAAAGAAGCACCACCATGCAAACATCTCGCCTCATTCAACCCGCTTTCATATCAGATATTGCTTTTCACACTTTTGAAGAGTGCTTTCCTTTTGTGTCGTTTCTGAGCCAAGGAGCGAGCCGTATTGCTTACTTCAGATTCACCACACACAAAAAGGGCCCCTCATGAACGGCGAAGAAGGGGAAAGATTGAAAGCATTCTCACATGCATGCATTCATGGGCCTGGTATGGCCATCCGTCTATCCTTTCTGGGGTGTGAAAATCGCTTACGTTGAGTGCTGTTATTGTTTTGTCAGAAATCATATCAACAACCCCTAGCCCTACCCTTGCGGCGCAAGGAAAAACTGCATTATTCTAATGTTTGTGTGTTTTGTTGCTCCTTCTCTCCGTTCTCGTTGCAGCTCCACCATCCGAAGCAGCTTCACTATCCGAGTGGCTATCCGATGCCACGGTCACCGCCGCTATTCATTTGCTCGTCACCCGGGCCGGACCCGTACCGGTCGCATGACAACGTGTACGAAGAGTTGGAGCATCCCCGCGACACGGACTCGGAGCCACCGGTGCAGTCCGACGACGACTTTGCCGAGGACGAGCTGAGCCTACCCGGCGACCGGTCGTTCCATAAATCATCTTCGGACGGTGGTACGACGGTGGCCACAATCTATCACGACCGAAGCGCAAGCAGCAACGGCGGAACAAACACCGACCAGTACATGGAGCGGAACAGGACCGAGCGTAATTCGCTGCTCTCGTCGTCGTCATCCGGAAATGACAATAACTTGAGGCAGGGTGCGGGGGCAGCCGGAACGAGTAATGGCAGTGCCGCCATTGGTGGCGGTGCCGGCGGTAGCACCAGTAGTAGCAACAACAATAGAAATTCCAATTCTAGCAGTGAATGTGCGAGCAGCGCAAGTGGGAACAACAACAATCCTAATGGCTGCGTTAGCGGCAGTAGCAGCAACGGCAGCAGCAGCAACAACAACAATAATAGCAATAATAGTGGAACAAATAATAATAGCATCGGTGGACTATTTCGTTCTAGAAAGCAGCAACCATCGACTCTCGGAAGTGGAAGGGGTAATAAGCATTTGAACAATCTGAACTCGTTGGGCGAGCCGCCTAGCGAGTTGCCACATAGTCTAACGACGGGATGCGAGGAACGAGCAATGATGACGTTGCCGCCATCCTATCAAGCGGCCGCGGCGGCGAGCCGATCCAGTCCTAATAATTTGAACAATATCAACAATAACAGTTTTGTGAATAGCAATAGTTTGAATAACAATAGCAGCCGAGGCAATTACTACAGTACAATAAACGACGAGTGTGACCCGATCGAACGACGGAATCGGATCAATGCGCAACTGTCTGCGTCGTCTGCGACTGTTAACAATGGTGGCCCGGGCGTATCAACCATCTTCCGCAACATCCGAGCACCCTATCCAGGCAGCAACCATACCCATCATAATCACCAAACAACGAATGCGAGCAACCGATCACGAACGAATCCACGTTCCCTGGACCGACGACGCTATCTCATCAACAACAACAATAACAACAACCACAGTCCCGGTAACGGCCTAGCCGTGATATCAACGCAAGACCCCTCGCAGTACATCTACCACGAACCGGTTTTCCACGAAGGACTCATCTACGATGCCTGTCTGTCGTACAGCGATCGAAGTAGCGGAGGAAGTGCCGGTCCTCCATATCCCTACATCCTGCCCCAGTTCACCACCTTCCGGAACCATCACGGCCAGCAGCAGAACATCTACTCGAGGGATGGCAGTTTTGGGTCGGATTCCGGCTATAGTCAGCACACGCAAGCATCGAACCGTAGCGTTGGCTGGAGCAGGAATCGACCGCCCCAACCGACGCCTCCGCAGCTGAACCCAACCGAACCGCTGCCCGCGGCGACGGATTCTTGAGGAAAAGTTTCCCCCCTGGCAGCGACCCTGATTTCGCAGCTCGTGTGCGGCAAAGTTTTCATCTGAAGCTGTACAGGCGTGCGTGTTGTTGAGCTCCGGGACTCAAGTAAAATCTCCCGTTTAGGCAGTAGGCAGGTGTTGCAGGCAGCGTACTTAGGTTTAAGTCCAAATGAAATGTGATTTTAATTTTAAATGAACCCCCTCCTTATGATACTAATTTAAACTCGTGAACCGGATTTAATGACCCTGACTCGTGAATAACATCCATGCAAACATACATACGATCCTTCGTCCCCAAGGAATAAAGACTGTTTAACTAAGGATAGGTTTTACTTCAGACTTTTTCTCCTAGTAGAATTACCACACAGAGTTGTAAACCAATCGAGCTATCAAATTGCAGATATGAGGTACCGTAATTTATAAGAACATTCTTACTAGAATTAAGCGTCCCAGGTTGCGATCCCTTTTTCGCCCTTCCTTCTTCTTGAATTCTTTCTTCGCAAATACAGTAATCTACAGACATGTAAACAGAGAATGGGGGAGAACCGACGGATGAAGAATTTTACCATGCATGAAACAATCGAATCTTAGTAGAGTACTTAAATAAACGGATAATCCCGGATGGCGCTGAGCTAGGCGCGCATTGTAGACGATAAGAGCACAACTAATGAGTCCTAATTCTTCAGAGGTGAGTTGACTATTTTTTTAAAAGCGGCGATAGAAAATCATGCTCGATGCAAGTGCAGAAGCAGAGGCAACATTACCGTACTCTAGTGGTTGTAACTAATCTTAAAAAGAAACTGCAACTATGCAAGAAAACTGAACTCCATAATTGTACAGAACTAAAAACACACACACAAACACACTTGTTTGATGCTACTGGTTGGAGGGGTTCAGGTGCGCGTTCCGCTGATGTATTTAATGAAATATTCTCGATTTTTTCCTTTTCCATTTTGCTTAATTTTATAAACAATTTTTCTTGGAGGAAGCGTTGAGCATAATTTAATTTAGGTAAAAGTTGTTAGTCCTAATTGTACGGAAGTTCGAAGTTGGGTGGATTGAACTTAATTTTGTGTAGTTTGGTTATTCCATGCAAGGAAAAGTGACATTTCTCCCATACTTGATCAGCTGTCAAATTTACTTTGGTAAGTTGATCAAATTTTTCGTGAACCCTTTTCGTATGAGCAGCGTACTATAGGCTTTAACCTTGAGATGCATTTCTTGCCTGATTTTTTAAAACGTTGAATGTCCAAAAGAGAGACTCTCTTTGCTCACTTTCTCTTTCGAATATTACAACGCCATGCTAACACTTACATCGGAGAAAATTATTTAAGCTCTTTTTTAGTGGAATGTCGTAAACTGTCTAAGACGAGTTTAGTACTTTTCGACGATACGTAAGTACGTGGCGGCAAAATTTACAAAAATATCAGTTGCTATGATTTTCTTAGGCATGTTTTTCTTAGACGACTTTCTGGCGCTCGTTGCAACTGAAAATAAGCGGTGGGGTAGATTTTATGAGCGGTCAATATTGCAATTATCTTTCGATTATCTACTCCTTAATACTTTGATTGAACTGACCGATATTGCCGGTAAACAAATCATTCATTACAAAATCACGGTGGTAAAATCTGTTTCAATTATGAAATAAAATTGGCTAAAAACAAAAAAAAGGTAAAAATAGAACAGCACATGGGAAGTTCGTTGCCTGGATCTTTTTTGCCTTCTTGGCACGGTAGTTTCCATACCACTGACTAAGCCGTCCACAACCAGGACGTTAGACAAGAAGATTCACGTTTCGATTGAAGTGCTGTTCAACAGATGGTCTTCATTAGAAATACAGTCGACTCTCTGCATCTCGATGTTCTATATCTCGATATCTCCCCCTATGTCGATTGTTTCCTCAGTCCCTTCAATCTACATACATTTGGGCTTTCTATATCTCGATAACCTCCCTATCTTGATATCTCTCTATCTCAATGGGTGCTGGTCATATTTTGTTCAGGATTCACTCTCCTTATGTCAATATGTTCAAATTTTTAGGGTACTAGACCATCTTTGGGCAACAACAAACACATCGACAACCGGAAACGACATTTGTTTTGTTGGCGTTTTTCATAGCAACGAGCATTTTTGAATCTAGTACCCAGTTCAATTTTCCTTCCTTAGCTCGATCTCTCCCTATCTCGATGGTCCCTTCAATATCGAGATGTGGAGAGTCGACTGTACTAGAATGAATACGCCATTTTGTTTCCAATCGAACCGTCAAAATCGATTCCAATTCGTCTTGTTTACATTTTGCATCCATAAGAAGCAAGCAAAAAGTTCAAGTGATGCCAGTATTATTTTAACGATTTCATGCACTTTCATACGTTGCCATTTCGACAGTTTTTCACTCCGCCGGTCTCTGGTTATCCAGTTTTCCGCGAGCGGTAATGGCCGCCAGCTTGCCTGCGGGTCAGTCTCTGATTTGACGTTTCTGGAGGTCAACTGCACCCACCATTCGATCATTTTGATCAATGTGGTATATAAGAAGGCTTGAATTCACTGAATCAGCACCTTCTTATATGCAACATTGGTCAAAATGCTCGGAGCGGTGGGTGCAGTTGACCTCCAGAAACGTCAAATCAGAGACTGACCCGCAGGCAAGCTGGCGGCCATAAACGCTTCGCGGAAAACTGGTTATAGAGTTGCTAGTCTTCATGCCTCCCTTTCACATTCTACCGTTTCATACTTGTTCACGCCCTAGCGAACGGCTTTCAATCTGTCGATTTTAAATTATCTTTCGACTATCTACTCCCTCATACTTTGAGTAGAACTGACTGACATTCGGTACAATATTACTTGTTCAAGAGAGTTTAAAGCAGCAGCACATTGGGTTTGACTTATTGAACGCCGATACAATCAAGCCGTAGCACGAAAGCGGTTGCGGTCTACGTTTTAACCAATGACGATTTTTTTTTTTCTATTTTGCAGAAACTAATCTTAAAGAATCCGAGTATTGACGAATATTCACGTTATTTGTTGCGGATCTATTCAAAAAATTTCACTTTGCTGATTCCACGAAGTTTTTCCGAAGCTGTCAAAGTTCTTCCACAAGCCTGAAAATATCGAAAATATTCGAAACACTGAAACAAAAACCTGATGTTTGTGTTGTCATCGTAGAATGCCATGCGAAACAGCAAAGAAAAAGTATGCAGTGACAGCTGCGGTAATTCATCAATTGAGCCGAAAAAACGACGAGGGCCCCACTCCCATAATAAACCGTAGATGAAGCTTCCATGGCAAGAAGATTTTCGCGATTAAAAAGACTTTTTTGCGATGCATCTTTCTATCTTAGAAGGTACAGGAATTAGAAAATTATTGGAAAACCATGCACTTTTAAAAACGTAGAATATCGAGGTTGCAATAATCAAAAAGTCGGTGAGGACTTGTTGTTGAAGTAAGTTACAATCAAGTTCTGGATTTAAATGGGATAGGGTAAAAGACCCAATAGTGGAGGAACTAAGCACGTTCTATCACTATTTGTTGGTTCACACCAAGTCCATACTCCATTCCACTTACCTCGAGTGTGCATATGAAAGGTTATTCATTATATTTCATCCAAAAACTGAGCTAATTGCAGCAACACCCATCATTATTTCCTAAAATGGTACCTCCAATTATTGGTGCAGTGTTCCAATAATTGCGGTAATTTTTAATTCGGGTTCCTATAGTTGCGAATCTCATTGTGTTCATATGGGACTCGCAACTATGGGAACACTACCGCAACTATTGGTGCAAGGCTGAAAAAAAATATAAGGTATTTAAATGATACTTTACCGATTTTACGGAAAATCCATAACTGTTTTCTGTTATTTCGTCTATTGACATGTCAACAAATTGGTAGACTAGATGGGTTGCTGCGTTTGATACGTGAATTTTGTAAAAATAGCACTACCGCAACTATAGGAACACCCACGACTATTGGAACTTTTACCCTAATACTATCTCGTAATGGCGTCTCGTATCCTTGTATCAACGATACAAAAATGGAAAATTTCGATATTTCGACAGTCCAAAAAGGAAATAAAATTGCCAGATTCGATTAAGTTAATAAAATCTACTTATTCCATGCATTTACGCGCAAAATTGTTACAGATTCGAATTCGTTGAACAGGTAGATTGAGGTTAAGGAATCGCCACTGCTTATAACAAGTGAATATATTGAAGTGAATATATTCCACTAAAAAGCTTTGAATTATGTTCTTATCTAATGCTAATACATTAGCATAAATTGATAATATTTCTCCAATATTCTAACTGAAAATCGGAAAGGACATCTTTTGGGTTTACAAACGGAGAACCTTCCAAACTTTTTTGCGCTTCCGAGCGGAACTCTTTTTGCGCTTTCGAACAAAATACTTTTGGCTTCCGGACGGAATCTTTTTAGACTTCGGAATCTCAAAAAGATATCCCTTGTACAGAAAAAGAAAAAAAGCCTCATCTCCACTCGGAATTCCATAAGTATTCCTTTCGAAAGTCTAAAACGAATCCATTTGAAAGTAAAGCCCAACATAATTTCGTTCAGCAGCCCAACAGAATTCTGTTTGGAAGCCCAAAAGAATTTCGTTCAGACATATAAAAGAATGCTTTCCATAATCCCCAAAAATTTCGTTCAGAAACCCAGAGAAAAGACTGGTTTTGGATTAACGAACCGATATTTTCGGTTTTCTGAACTCTTTTAGGCTCTTCTGGGTTTTCCAATCGATTTATTTGCAGCTCCGAACAAAGTATTTTTAGGGCTTCGGTAGGAAATCCCTTAAGTATTCTAATGGGAACCCTTTGTGCAGAAGCAGAAAAAGATTCGGTTCAGAAGCCCAAAACGCTCCAATCGAAAGTCCAAAAGTAGTTTTTCGAAAAAAATGATTCTGTTCAGAATCCCATTAGAATCCCGATTGGAAGAGGATTTCTTTGAGAAGCCCAGAGTGATTCCTTTCGAAAGCCCAAAAGAACCTTGTTTAGAAACTCGAAGAGATTACGCTAGTAAGCCCAGTAGGATTACATTCGGAAGTTCACATAATTCTGTACGGAAATCCGTACGAACGGATATCTTTTGAGCACCCTAATGGAATTCTTTTGGGCTTTCGAACGGGATCATTTTGGGCTTCAGAATGGATTAATTTTGGACTTCTGAATGGAATGAGCTTACTCTTATTTTAAATTGAAATAAATTCAAACCTCGATTGAAACCGTGCTAGCTTTAATCCAATTTAATTGAACATGGAATGCATATTTGACTGTTGAGAATAGCTGTGTTGTTGCATGTTTTTGGATTTCCAATACTTTTTGTTGTATATTTCTTCGGTTCAAAACGCTTCTGGCATTTCGCGTTCCCAAATTTCTCGTTTCTGTGTTTGCTTGTGCTTGAGCACATTACAGGAATTGAGACTCTATGGGAAATAACGGTTGGTTGTGATTCCGACGATCTACTGCTCGCTATAGGTTAATAGACGAAGCAATCGTCCCGACTGGGTATTTGATTTTTTCGAAGGAAGCAGAACCGTGACACTCCCGTATTCCCGAGGTGATCATAAAACAATTCTTCACATCGTGGACAGCACACCATTTTGACCAATTTGTCAAACATTTGCAGACCTTACAGTCCGTCTCTGGGTCTATTTGTCGGAAGGTTCTTCACGATGTGTTGTTTAGGATGTTAGGACCTCTCTATATCTTGGAGAATCACTCCAGAAAAATTGAGCTCTTGAGGAATCCGGTCCTCTGGGTTTCTAAATGGCCAACAAATTCTATGTTATTGCCATTCAAGCATTGATCAACTTGTGATTCACGTGTGACTCAATGCCATCTGAACAACCGAATACATCGCATCGATGTCAATTCAACTGGTTCCACCATTACGGTCTTTATCACGTTAGATACAATTCATGCAATTGCAGGCCTCGAAACCCTTCAATTGGGTCCTAAAATTAAGAATCGAATTTCGATTTTATTCCAGTACACGGTTAAGCTGGTCATCCTGAACTCGCCAGTTTGTTTCACAACTCAGATGTTAAAAGAAACATTGTTTAATTTGAAATTTAAAAACAAGTAGAAAATGCTTCTTCGACATTTTTGGTCTTGTTTGATGTACAAGGTATAAATGGTATAATATTGTTTTAAAATCACTAGGCACTCACTCAAACTTTTAACAGTGAATACTGTCGCTACTCCACATATCGATATAGAAAAGAACTCTCGAGATCGATGAATAGAAGATACATTTATTTGGGTAGGACTAGATTGAAAAAGCTCGTTGCTATGAAAAACGACAACAAAACAAATGTCAGTTCTTGTTTTTTATGCATTTGTTATTGCCCACAGATGCTCTAGTAGCACATAGGGAAAGTGAATCTTGATCAAAATATGACCAGAACACATCGAAATAGCGCGACCAGACCAACCAAAGCTCCTCATCGGAGCTAATGCTGCTACCTCCGAACGACAATTTAAGTAGAGAGCAGTTCTACCCGCTCTCTGACTTAATCGTCATCGGGAACTGCTACCTCCGGCGACATTTCGACCACCAGGGGCGGGGCCACCCGCTTACCCGCTGCCTACCAATGCCACCGGGAACACGGACCTACTCCTGTAGGTCCTCCACCGCTTGGACCTACTCCTGTAGGTCCTGGTCCAGGAATGAGCACTACGCAATGGTAGTCTCCGCCCAGATGCACGTCCCACCTTCGATGCATTCCAACACATCGGCCAAAAATTCGAAACATTCTTACTTTTTTACTCATATCTATGCACATATGAAACATGGTCCATTAGTGATGAGTTAACACTCCATTCGTGCCATTCATACCTTGTAGCCATGTCTTACCATTAATGCCTTCAAGTTCATTAGTTGCAATATAATTGCCTACATTTTGGCGAATTGTCAGCAATACGCACTGAGCTTTCATAACTTGGTTACATCGCATGTTCAAGAATTTGTGATATGCAGAGATGTATAACATTAAAATAATATTGAATTTTGCTTAACTGTAATTTCTTAATATTTTTTAAATAACCTCATTGCTACCACTACAGTTATCGAGACGTATGTAGACAGTAAAATTGTATGTGCATTGTAAGGACCACGAAAATCATCGATATTGGGTGAGATATCGAGTTATAGAACTGCGTATATGGGTCTGACGTTTTGGACTGATGGTTCAATTATTCTGAAATGCTGCATTTTGAGCAGAAAGGGTGACTCAACCCAAAACATGCCCTAAAATGTCCGAAAATTACGTTTAAGTAGCAATGCTATTGCGCGGTAGATGCTACAATCCAGCTTATCGACCTTATCGTAAATGAAACAAACGACACCTTCCATCATGTTAGGCCGTGGGTGAATAAAATCCTAGATCAAAGCTAGCTCGTGTTCCACCACACCAGGTGTTCTAACGAAGTCTGGCCTGATGATGTTCTTGGATTGTGTGTGTCAAGTCTTCGTGACATCGCAGTAAAGCTTCCGCTCGGTAATTTTGCCCGTTGAAGGTGTCCGTCGGGATGCACGGCGCACCCACTAATGGAATGTAAAACTAACAAGCCTCTATCGAATTCGCTCTCTTTTTCTTTCATAATCAGGGATCGGAATGCTCTTTCATCCTCATCAGCAGAGGATGCTCACTTACGCAGACTTTCGCCGAGAAATCACGGGAAAGATAAAAGACCTGATGAGAAATAACTATTTTTCCCTCACTATCAGTGCCGCGAAAAGTTGATTTGCTCGTTTTCTCACTTCTTTCATACATTTCGTGCCTTCACCAATGCAAACAAGAGTAGCTTTTATGGAATAAATAACCTATCGTTAATAAGTAGTCGATGTGGTTATGTGACTAGAGTGAGAGCAACCCAATGCAATTTTTGTTGGTGTTCGTTGCGTATCGTAGTCATACAAATCCTCGTTCGATTGGCTCTTCCAATCGGCGGAAAACTTGCATTGAAACCCGAAAATTTGATAAGCGTGCCTACGCTTCAAGAAACGAACACTGAATCACATATGTACGATGCTGACATCCTATCGCAACCTACTGCGATTGAATTTCAAATTTGTGCACAATAACTTTGTTAAGCATGCTCAGGCGAAGGTGGACGTCAAAAATTTTCGTTCACACGAATTTTCTCCAGCGCTTTTTGCTTATTTCGGCTGGTTGTGGCCCGGGATCTTAGTGCGGGTCATTTTTGCGGTGCTACGCGTTTCCGGCGATGTATTTTTTTTCGGTGCGACAGGTAGCGGTTCGCGTACAAAAAAAAGTGATTTTTTTAGCTCTCGGTTAGCTTTTCGGATGTGTGTATGTGATTTGGTGGCCGTGGAAAAGTGAAATTTCAACCTTGTAGCGGCAACAGAGAAAAGGTCCAACGTCTAGTTACGCTTACACCAGCTACGATGAAGACGGAATTTCACGGGGACTCGGTGATTTCGAATGGAAGGTAACCCGGTAGCAGACGGTCTTCTTCCAAGAAAACAATGGAGAAGGGAAACCACTTTGCAACTTTAAATAGTTTCAGCTGTGCTTTGGAGCCTAGGTAAGTAGGTTAGGAACAACATTTTATGAAGCGCTCGGCGGTATATCAACAGGTTAGTGGAAAATCTTAAAATATAAGTACAAAGAAGCAATGACCATTTATTCCACTGTTTGTTACGGAGTGGGCCAAAGTTGTTCCATTTAGTTTTCTCGCTTAATTGTAGCTTTATTGATACATTTTCCGACCTCTACGATTGGACCTTATTTAGTGACTCGTACTTATGCTTGAGCCAAGAATGAAGCACTGAGAAGGTTCTCTTATTGTTGAGGTCGAAATATGTGTATGTTGATTTGCAATCGGGTGGAGTATTCACCGTCTGTTTAACTAAATTCTGCCCTCGAAATGATATAGTTTCTGCTGATCTTTTTGTCATTAAAAGGGTGCTGTACAACAGCTGCCCTTGCGAGAAAGCTGTCCCATAACCAGCTAATAACGGTGGCATATGAGTCAATGCCCCGTATCCATCGAATCCTACTTTGGCAATATTTCACATCTTTTCTCTCTACCCAACTATGTGTATCGAAATTGAACAACAGTCGATCGCGTTTGAATCACGAACATGTGCTTCTGCCTGTCGTATTGAGGCGGGTTTGCTTCTGCTGCGACAATAGAGGCTTGTTTGAAGCCGTTTGATCATTTATTCATCCACTTAGAATTCATTTGTTGATCAAAATCATTATCATATCAGGGGAAGGGAATTTAATTTCTTTTGCTCTTTTTTCGTTTCAGAGAGCGAGCAAAGGCGCTTAAACCTAGGCTATTAGCCAGGGCAAGGCTAATACCTTCGCCCCATCCGAGGAAAATCATCGGCAAGGATAATGGAGTGACATAAATTTCTTAGCAAAGTCACTCCCAACGTATTTCCACAAATTTTCTATCATTTGCTTATAATGATACTCCTAAACCACATACCCTACCCACCATCCAATTCCTTGACATCTATGAGGGCGTCGGTGAGTCGCTGGCCTCTCGTTAAGTAGATGTCATATCATCATTTCCTTCCCTTTCCTAGTAACGGAGAAGATGGGCGTGACCGGCAATGATAGCTTTCATGTTTTATCATTTTGGACCCTCAATTGGATTTCCATTGAATCCCAAATGGAAATCCATAAGCAATTGGGGTAAGAAAGGTAAAGAATATACATGATAACTATCAGTATGCAATCTACGAAATACTCCGTTACAACGCAACGCAACGCAACGCAACGCAACGCAATAACTTTGTTAAGCATGCTCACACTTCACATACCTACTGCGATTGAATTATAAATGTTCTTACATTGTTTATTATTTTAAACTTATTTATTATGTAATTTTTGTTATTTTTATTATTTCACTATCGATACATAGCTGTTGTTACCCACATTTTGGATGACTGATTCAAGATAACTATATTCTCCACAGTTGCGGTCATATTTTTTTTATAAATCCACAATGAAAATTTTCGCAAAAAATGAGTGAGGCGTAAAAATGATGAAACGAAAAAAGAAGTTTATCAAGTAGGCACGATTTTCGTTTATCTTTCAGGCTTGTTCTAGAAAAAAAAGTAGCGAGTGAAAGATGTTTTTCGCCAAAGACCAAGAACGGAAATCGCTTGTTTTTGTCTCAACGAAACGAAAAGTACGAAACCTGATCATAACTATAGGTATGTGAACGCGAATGACACCGTTAACTATATGGCTACGAAGTTCTCAACAGTTGTCTGAAGAATTCATTTTTTCCTATTTTCAGTTAACAATAGACATAATTCCGTCACAATGTAAGAAGAGTACCAAAGATGGCAGATATGACGTGCTCTTTGCCTCACATATTTTAGGGAACGTACTTTCCGATGCGTTCAAAGGACGATTCGATGTCTTCCCAGCAAACCTTGAGAAGCATTGGGTCCAAAAATAGATATTCAATTTTCTTTCAAAGAACGTTGAACGCGTCACACTTTTTTCCGACTCCGACGTTTTTTAGCGAATGAGGCATTCCACGGGGGCATGTCAGTCGATCCTGAGCGACCATTTCGAAAATATTTGAAACTCTGCACAGTTTTTCAATTTCATCTAAATCGTCATTTTTCGATATCAAATCTTCATATTGAGTCACGACTAACTTTTCAAAAGGGTGTATGTGAAAATGGTTCAAAAATATTTAAAAAGCTGCACAGCAAAAACGGAATGTTCGATTGTTATGATTTTTTCAGCAAAAGTTAGACAACTAAATGGTGATTCTTAAGAAAATGTGCACAGTAAAAAAATTTTTTTGCCTTTAAAAATATTATTTTTGTCACAAAACTCAAATATCTCAAAACCCTATCTTTTTCGAGCGTAATTTTTTAGGAAAACGGTCCATTATATTAGCTATCTACCATAAAAATTTGGTGATGGTAAACTAATAAACAAAAAGTTATGACATTTCAAACATTTCACAATTTTCACATTTAGTAAAGAAAATTTTTTTCTGTGTAAGTTATTTCGAGAATTGCAGTTTGATGCAGATTTTATTGTTAAGGGACGTGATTTAAACAAGTTGTTTTCATGATATTTTGATTTAATTATTCATAGCATCTATAAGAAACTTAGACACGATCCAGTGTTGTGATCAAAAGTATTGATAGTGTCATAATTTTCATTGCACGTGACTGGCGAAAAATTCTTTTAATAGTGTTGAAACCTGTTGATAATAACGTTGATAGAAACATATCAGAAATGTTATTTTTAAGACAAAAGCTGCAAAATCAAAGATTTATATACACGTGTACGTCTATAGTTTACCTGCAAAATATACCTCTTAGAGAATAGACTTTATGATCGGAGGAAACGGGTATCTTCAACAACAACAAATGCATGATAGGTACATACCATGACAATGCTCACGAAAAGCAAAAAATTACTACTACTAAGGTTGTTAAAGATCTTATAGTAATTTTTTCTTCAGTCAAGCAAATGACACCAAACTAGTCAGTAAAAACTTAAAAGTGATTTTGTTTATTGAAATATTACGAACAACATGAGTAGCCGCTTTCTCAACTGTTGTAGGCCGTTTGATGGAAAAAAGTGTTCAAAAGAGTTACGAAATCTCACCGAAAGCACCATAGATAAACTGAAAGCGACTGGTTATGCTCCAATGTCCACATTGAATACAAATTTACGCATTTGCACGTCCTGCCGTCTAAACGTTGACAAAAGAGCAATCTGTATATCATCGGTTGAGCAGAGCGCAGGAAGTTCGAAAACGACAGCAACTGAGGAATTGCCAGAAGTATTAAGTGCTGAGAGCCTTGCCACCGTACCATCAGCGAAATCTGTTTCAACAAATCAATCGGAAGATGAGTGTATCCAAAAGGTCAACATCGAACGCTTTAACGAGGGCATAGCTGGGATAAAAGTGACTCCGATTAAATGGAGTAAGATGGACTACGTTTATTACCCGGAGAAAAATACCGTGAAATAAACGAAGCTGTACGAAGAAACCTCTTCAAATTAGGACCTGATGATGTGGAAAATACAGACTACGATGAGGTAATTATAAATATGAAGGAAAGGTTCTCGAATGCAGCCACGACAAGGAAAAAAAATTATTGATTTTGTCGATGCTGCCAAGTTCGTGGTCTATTCAGGATGCCATTGATGAGTTCAAAACCAATAGAAATACAGTAAAAGAGGCAAAACAATTGAAGAATAACTGTCTTTCAACCAAAAATACTAGGTCTAGTACTGCATTAACAGATGAGACAAAAGAAATAGTAGTTCAATATTTTGAAGATGATGAAGTAAGTCGAGCTATGCCTGGTCAAAAAGATTATGTATCAGTAAAAAAAAGATGGAAAGCGTCAAGCAATCCAAAAACGATTAATGATGACGACTTTGAAAGAAGCGTACACACGCTTCAAGGAAATTCACGATAATATTAAAATAGGTTTTCCTCATTTGCAAGCCTTCGGCCAAGGCAATGTAAGCTTCTTTCCAATTCAGGAACACATAATGTGTGTGTGTGCACAACCCATGAGAATATTAATCTTATTTTACATAGTTTGAAAAGAATCAATTTAACAAAGGATATTAAAATGTTAACTGGTAGTCTTTTGTGTGAAAATACAACATCAAATTGCTATCTACGATCTTGTTCGGATTGTCCAGATTCTTCATCATTGGAAAATACTTTATTCGCAGAGTTTGAAGAAAAATATATTGATCAGTTATCATTTGAGCAATGGGTGACCACGGATAGGTGTGACATAGAAACTATTGTAAAACCTGTAGATGAGTTTGTGTCATATTTTTGCTTGAAATTAGAAAGTTTAATCCCTCACGATTTCATTAAAACAGAACAATCCAGCTTTTTAAAAATACGAAAATACATTTACAAAATGGTGAATTTTTAGTCATTTGTGATTTTCTGAAAATTACAGCTTTGTATTGCAAGATGAAGTGCAGTCCCATCACTGGAACGTACAACAAGCTACAATTCATCCATTCGTTATTTATTTTAATGGAAGTACGCAAATTGAACACTTAAGTTTTATTATAATTTCCGAAGATTTAAGACACGATTCAGTATCCGTAAACTTGTTCATTGAAAAAATGATTAACTTTTTACGCGTTGATAAGCATAAAGAAGTCAAAAAGATATATTTCATGTCTGATGGAGCAGCGTCACAGTACAAAAATCGTAAGAATTTTTCGAGCCTATGTCAATTTAAATCAATGTACGGAATTGATGCAGAATGGCATTTTTTTGCTACATCACATGGCAAAGGTCCTTGTGATGCTATTGGAGGAACAATAAAGCGCATGGCCACAAGAGCAAGTTTAGCCAAAGAACGTGAGCATCCAATTAAAACTGCGAAAAAACTTTTTGATTGGGCAAATCGTAGAAAAGAAAAGATTTAACCAAATTATCATTTTGTTTTACTACTACTGAAGAGTACGAAATAAAGGCTTCAGAGCTCAGCGAGCAATTTAATAACGCGAAAACGATCCAAGGAACCCAAAAATTTCACTGTTTCATTCCATTGTCGGAAAATAAAATTAAAGCAAAACTATACTCAAACTGTGCTGATAATAATTCAAAAGTGTTCGATATTTTAAAAAATTTGAATAAAAATAAATAAAAAATAAGTATTAATAAACTGTTTTCATGATATCATAACCCATACCAAAATTCAAACCCAAAACTCTTAGAGTTTCTATTCTAACAACATTGTGTAACTGCCACATTTAATTTAATACTTAGGATAATATTAATTCATTTTTATTTATTTATACATATAATATTTATACATATAATATACATAATATCGATGAATACATAAATATGGAATATCATACAAACAACTTGTTTAACTCACGCAAGGCCCTTAACAATAAAATCAGCATCAAACTGCGATTCTTGAAAAAAAAAATACACGGAATTTTTTTTTTGTTTACTATATGTGAAAATTGTGAAATGTTTGAAATGTCATAACTTTTTTGTTTATTAGTTTACCATCACCAAATTTTTATGGTAGATAGCTAATATAATGGACCGTTTTCCCTAAAAAAATTACGTTCGAAAAAGATAGGGTTTTGAGATATTTGAGTTTTTGTGACAAAAATGATATTTTTAAAGGCAAAAAAAAATTTTTTTTTACTGTGCACATTTTCTTAAGAATCACCATTTAGTTGTCTAACTTTGCTGAAAAAATCATAACAATCGAACATTCCGTTTTTGCTGTGCAGCTTTTAGAATATTTTTGAATCATTTTCACATACACCCTTTTGAAAAGTTAGTCGTGACTCAAAATGAAGATTTGATATCGAAAATGACGATTTAGATGAAATTGAAAAACTGTGCAAAGTTTCAACTCAATAGAAAATCATGAATTAAAAATTTTCTTAAATTTTGATGCTGTTGCTTGGAATCGCTCGAATGGACCTTCCTTATAGCTTTTGCCTTCCTCATACACCAATGTGTAACGAAAAGGCTATATATTGACCCCAAAGACGACTTAGTGATAGCAGGCACAGATACCCTTAGTGTTATACACCAACCGACTCAGCTTGACGAATTGAGATTTTTTGAACTTTATCTTGAACCGATTTGCTTGCAACATGTTTCTATCGACGGGGAATCGACTCATCGAGTAATGAAATGAGTGCAGCGTCGTAGCGTATAGTTGTCCAGGTTGCCCCCCTACAAGGGTTTCATGCTTCATGGGGGGCTCCAGAAATATGGGAAATGACGACAAATCTCATCAAGGTTTTTTACGCGATTGAATATCACTTGAATTGGAACTTGAATTGAACAGAAAATACATTTGATAAGAAAAATGGAACAAGTTTCTGGGGAAGAAGCCCTAGATGAGGACTTCAATCCAGATTTCCGCGGGCGGTAATGGCCGCCAGCATGCCTGCGGGTTAGTCTCTGATTTGACGTTTCTGGAGGTCAACTGCACCCACCATTCGAGCATTTTGAATTATATGGTATACTGCCGTCATATGCATATTTCTGCCATGTTTGCTGGGACTCCCTATATACATGGGACAGGACTCCCTATATACAAGCTGGCGGCCATTACCGCTCGCGGAAAACTGGATACGCCAAAGGCGAAACACAGAGTACACTGTAAAAACCGCGTATCATTTTTGTTCGTGACTAAGAGATCTAAACCGTCTTCAAAAAATAGATTCTCGGAAGTAGTGAAAGGAAGTTTGTTTGAATTTGATATTCACCCTTATTCTTGTTTACGTACGAACGCGCTTTCGAACGAAAGCTGATGCGCATTCTTGTTTACGCAAGCAAAATCAAATGGGGAAACGATTCGAACGAAGTGCATTCGTTCGAAAGTTTCGTTCATCCGTAAACAAGAATAGGGGTGATAAATTCTCTCATTTTATGCAGGCAAACTACCGATACACCCAATCCAGGAAGTGATATATCTTGATCCGAATAGGTCTGGAGTTAGCTTTTTCTTGATAATACTTAGTCCAATAGCTATTCCTACCTTCTAACAATTCTCTCCAATGTTGAATTTAATTTCAAGACCGGTAGTTCTTCCAAACTACCTACCAAAGTCTAATGGCGCTTCCGAAAGTGATTCGTTCAACTCCAAAGTAGGGTTCTTCTTGATGCGACTACATCCGATTCACTAGTGCGTAAGTTGACAACAAGGAAGTCCGTATTTTTGTCGGTAACACGCACTATTGGATTTTAATTGTTTTATTTGTATTGGTTTATTTAATCCTTCATAAAATCGTTGAAAGTTCTAAAAAAGGGATTTTTAGAAATGTTCTGGTCTTTCCGTACTTCCTACTTATTGGAACATAAATATGCAGCAATTCATAAAGCAAACATTAATTACATCCACCACGCAAAAAAAAGTTTAATTTAAATAAGAAAATAATTATCGTTTATTTGGAAGGCTCGTTTGCGTAAAGTGTTTCGGAGGCATCATTTTTTAATTACAATGTTTCATTATTCTTATGCACTAATGTTAGGTTTGAGGGAACCGAAAGACTCGTGGTTTGGTCGAGGTTATGGAATACAATAATACAGTAGAAAAGGAAGGGAAATTATGGTGCTTAAGTAATAACGATGCCATTCTTGACGATGATGCACTTCTGTAACGGGACGAACGAACATTTTCTTGTGAGACAACAACGAGAGGAAGACATATGAAGGACATTAAAATAGAAAACAAGAAGAAGACATTCGTGATGGGGTATTACAGTCCTACATCAACAACTCTCAAAAACTGGTGGACAAGGGACATGTAATCGAGATCAAGTCCCGCCAACACTTCCCTGATAGGCTGGGGTTGCTTTTCTTTAGATTTTCCCTCAGTGCACACGACGTGATCAATATCCTGATAATCCTTCCTGATAATCCCGGCAGACACAGAGATTGCCTTCCGAGAGCCTCACTCTGAAAATATGTGCATTTAAAGTGTAGTGATTGGACATTAGACGGCACATGGTTCGAATGATTCAATTTTTTGAACCGCTTCGACATCTGTGGGCGAATTAATTACAGCCACCTAATCAACTTCCCATTTTTCCAATTCTGCTGCCGGCTGATCAAGGTTTCCTAACGAACCAATATGAAAAATTTATCGAAGGTGATTTTCTGATCGTAAATATTGCCTTCCGTAGCGTCCACCTTATCCAAAGAGTCCGCTTTCTCATTTCCCGGGATCGAGTAATGAGAAGTGGACTAGGCCAATTGATTTTAAATTATCCCAGCTTTTATCATGTGCATGCTATTTGTTTTGAACATGTAAGAAAGTAAGGGGCGCCCAATAATGGTTACAACAAGGGCGCTGGGAGTCCACGCTACGGCTCTGGATGGGTGTATTACTTCTATGTGAAGTACACTTTGATATCACTTGAAAGGAGTTTCAACCAGCGTGGGTAGAGTTTAAAGCAGCAGTCATTGGGTTTGACTTATTGAACGCCACTGCAATCATGTCGCAACACGAATACGGTTGCGGTCCACGTATCAAACAATGATGTCGACATGTTTCTAACCAAATAAAGTTTATTTGAGCTTGAGCTTGCTTGAGCTTGATTGACTGCTCGTAGTTGCTACTCCATTATGACCAGATCAGCTGTTCTTGCACAGGGAACCAACAGATGTTTGCTTGGGACTAGCACTCATCTTCAATGTACAAGTACTGGTGATCTCATTTGTTAGGTCATACTGGCGCCTGCCACGTCAGAATGCAAGTCAATGTAGGGAAGGGGGAGGAAGTGATGATGCAATCACTCGCCCACTGCAAGCCGAATATACCTCTGCACTTGCTACGAGTGCATGCGGAATTTGTTGAAATTTTTGGGTTAGGTTCGAGAGGCAGAGGTCCGTCTTGGTTAACGAGCTGCCAATGTGATAGATAGGAGAAAGCAACTGATGGAATTTCTAATTGGATGTTTGGAAACGCGCTTTATAGTTCATTTACAATTCTAGCAGATTACTGTTAGAATATTCAAGTTGAAGGTATAGGAATTGAGATGGAAACGGTATGGAAGTCCATTTCCAGTTCTAGCGATTGCTAGAACATGAGAAATAAAGAGAAAGATACAAAGTAGGAGAATGGAACGGACCTGGGATTGAACCCACGACCTCCTGCGTATGAGGCAGAAGCAGTAGCCATATGACTACCAAGCCCTCTAACCAAATAAAGTTTATTTATGCAGAAACTACTCTTGAAGAACTCGAGCATTGACGTTATTTAACATTACCTTCAGATTTAGTTATGCTTAGTTTCTACATCTTCCGGGTGGTACCTGACGCGACGTTCATGACATCTGATCCATATAATCGCGTATTCAAACACATTCCATAAGACAATTTTATGGCTTTTTAAAATCTAATATTTTTCGTGTGAATGTTTTTCTAATTCTCTGTATTTCGGAGAACATTTCTTTTCGAATCCGAGAAATGCAGAACGTTTCTCGGGATATTTATCAGGGCAAAACAAGCAGTGGAAATGCGAGACGTTTGTAATTCTTGTCATCCATCACGATGCATTGAGGTCTCGTTAGCCACTCCTGGCACGGATTATGGCCACCGTGTTTGTTTGTCGTTCCGGTTTGGTGCCTCTCGACTCTTGTAGACCTGGAAGCTGCATACATACTCCCAACGGGCAATTGTTAGATTTTCTAACAATTTTGTATAAGAACTGGGCATATGCGAAAATGCTAGATTTTTATACAAATATTGTATGAGACCTTACAATTTTGCAAGCATGATTTTCGGTGGATTTGTTCTTGGTCTAATGCCTGCTGGAAGACCACTTGACAGATTGCAATGAAATATTGCCAGCGCAAAAAATCACTTTAAATAACTTTAATCTTGGTTTCAATAAATATTGCATTACCTGTTACCCAAATGCTACACAGTTACTTTTATGAATGTTTTACTATGAAGCGGTTATAAAATTATTGTCGAATCTTTCATGGGGCCTTTCACAATTACGAAACGCTGAAGGAGGAGGGAAGGGGTAGGGCCCAGCGTTACGAGGGGGAGGGTGGGGGTCCAAAATCATCAAATTTATCGTTACGTAATTCGTGAAAGAATCCCATAGAGACCACGAAAACCATCCAGCTCGGTATATGCTGGTTCATAAATTATATCTGCTCTAATTGCTCTCCGTCTCCACTTTTCATAAAGGAAACATTACTGAGTAAGGTCTCATTTTCGTTCTTGTAAATAAATTCCATTCCATCAGCTCATGGACCTGAATGACCTGATGGAGAGAAACTTGTTTATGTTTCTGTTTCGTCATTAGCCTTCCATTACACCTTTTTCGGTGAATTAATGAGGGAGAAGAAGAGCCAGAGCAAAACTCTAAACAGAGCAATTACACTGCCGCACAGGCCACGCCTTTTTCCTCGGTTTTTTGCTGCCATTGTGGTTTCCACTATTTGGCGTGTTTCCAGACTTCGCATTCCAGTGACTTTGTTTTCGGCACTCCGATGTTGTTGATCGATAACGTAAAATTAGTTAATAAAACAACACTGCTCTCAGGTTAATCCCGAACCTGAACCCATACCAACCAGTTTCATCTGCATAGTAGCTACAAAAGATAAATACGTAGAGAAGAGATTCAAATTTCTTGTAAATGATTACCCTGTACATTGTTCTATATTTGTAAATATGAAAACCGTAGAAAATGAAACGCTAGCGAGGTCCACGGAGCCAAACGTTCTGTTCCAACAAATTCAAACATCATTGGCACATCTCGGCCATGGCAGAGTAGAGCTTCTTCAGCAGTGCTCTCCAAAGCACAGCAACTGTACCTGTCTACCGTCGTCTCTTCGTGTAAATGTGTCACGCCATCTACCGCGGTTTGCTGTAGTTCCGCAAACAATCTGGCAACAGAAAAGTTTGAATGTTTACATGCCAAACAGAAGATAAACGTCATATCAGCCAGAACCAGTGAAAGCCCCCAATATACCAAGTAGGTCATTCCTCCCTCGGGAAACTGATAAATTGAAATGTAAATATGGAAAACCTAGAAGACTCTGTACATAGAACAAACATTCTGTTTAATAATCTGTAAATCTATTCGATTCGGTAGGCTCCAAATCTATGCGGAAGCAAAAAAATATCACCCCTCGTAGGATAACAAATGCAAACAAAATCAGATGAGATATCATTTTTAGCTCATAGACACACGATGCATACTAGTCGGTTTTTAAAGGTTTACGCCCTGTTTCGAGTTAGGTTTGTTTTGTACAGTTTGATTCGTATTTAAGCCCATTTATGTAAGTTCAATTACACCCGCGCGTAATTTACATTCTTGATTAAATCAATTGCACATATCCCCACGTTCGTCATCATTACGTAATTCGTACCCTCCGTATATTTAATTTACCCTTCAGCCGGCGGGGTACGTTTGTTAAATCGAAATTGTTTCAATTAAAAACCACGCAAACAACAAAAGGCAGCCACGGCAGCCGTCGCTTGGAGTCCGGTGGACACTACTTCCTCCCCACGCAATCGGATGATTTAATTGTATTTTTGTGTAAATGGACATTATTGACGAAAAAGTTTGAAAATAATAAAACCAGAAGGAATAAAAAATATCAGAACAGCAGAGCATTATCAATTCAAAATAATTGCATTTCAATTAAATGCCGAAACGATTCCCTGATTCCTCCCCATGAGTCTGTCGCACACGGTAGGGTTGCCATTTCACTTTGGAGTTTGGGCCTCGTAGCATAATAAGATCACGTAAGTATATTTTCATATTCCATCAGAAATTAATAAATTATTTGTAAAAGATGGGACATCGGAGGTCTTCCAGTTGTGTAAACCACTGGTCACTAGGGTTTTTGGTTTCAAGAAATCCAAAATTTGTTGCTTAGTTAAACCATGTGCTTAACATCCCAGAGAAATTGGTTCTCGATATTGATCCGAATTTTACAAGAACAGCCTGTTCAGATTACGTAATTAATACTTGATAAGAAGCATCTTTATTTATGTCTTTATTTTTATTGTTACTATATTACATAAATGAAAAGAAAATGTGAGAGTTTTGCCATTAAGACACTCTTCTTCAAGTGTAAAAACTCGTAATCTGAACAGTGTGCTAGCCTGGAAGATTGCGTGGTTCGCAATGCAAGACTATGGGAATGAAAGTGCTTCATCGTACAGGATTTTACTTCGACTTTAGTTCAATCTAAAAAAACAACTAACGTCTTACTAAATTGAGGCCAACATTGTGGACCATAGTACAGGAAAAATTGTATTCCACAGAAATTCACAATCGAATGGTAACCTCACGAAACGACCCGTAGTAACGTTGGTATTGAGAATTGAATTGGATTTCCACGCTGCCGCTTGATAGACAAAAATTAATTTATTCTTTCGGGTTTTATGCGCCTTCCGAAGTATGTATTCTTGTTTCGCAGTTTACAAAAATCTGCCCGGATGTTTGTTTGGTTCGCAATCCCAGGTTCGCATTAATAGCATGGTCAGACCAAGGGTTTGTAACAAGCTCTTCGGCTATCTTGATGACATTTCTGCTGGCAATAATTCGGAAAGCATGCTATGCTCTGAACACTGATAGTCCGATCGCAGCATAAGTTATGTCGGTGGCCGTTGTTATGAATCGAAAAATGGCTCTTTTCATGACAATGGCAATTAAAAACCGCCCTACCATTGTTTTCAGGTAGGCAGTTACCGATAACGACATCAACTGTTAATGGTTATGCAAAAAATATGGACCATGTTATTATTTTTTGGTTCCATTGTCTGATTGGATGGTGAACCAAAACTTATGCATGTAGGGAAAACACAATCATAATGGCTCGGTGATACAATTGGAAATAAAAACCGTAAAAAAGGACGGGTTCTTTCCAGCATTGGAAACGAGCCTTTTAGTACCAATCCGAATCATATTTCTTATTGGAACCATAACTGCAATCGTAGCGGTATAAGCAAACGTGAACAAATTGCATAACTTTTAGGCGCAGTTCATGGTTTCCTATAAGAATGGATGCCAATGCCAATGATATTTGAAGATTAGACAGCAGTCCGTCATACAAAATTTTATCCGGATTGGTCCATGTTTGGGCTTATTTGATACTTATACGAATAAGTATTGTTAAATAAGGTACACCGGGGCAAGTAATTACACGGGCTAAGTGGGTACTATGGCTGCCGATTAATCGATGGACATTTTTAATGATAGCAATGTTCTAAAAAGATGAAGCTGAACTATCAACGAATTCATTCGACACAAAAATATTATTAGCAGGAGGCCGTGGGTTCGATTCCAGGCTCGTCCATTTCCTACTTTGTATTTCTATCTTAGTTTATTCTGTGTTTCACGTTCTACCCAAAGTATTCCTACTATTATAACCTCAAAACTTCCCGTGGCACCTATGAGTAGTCGTAGAGATCTCTGCATCTTTCTTAAGTGGGTGTCCAACTAACCATCCTTCCCCTTCCTCAGCATTCTCAAGGAAGTGGCCTGGATAGATCTCGACTACTGGAGAGTGCATTGCTTCGATCTAAGAAGTAGTGATTAGTCCCAAATCCATATCTGTGGACCACAGACTGTGGTAACGGATGAAAGTGATGCCTACTCTCGTACAATAGTCTTGGCTTGTACCACCTACGAATTTGTGCGAATTGCTCAATGCTAATGCTAATGTTAATGCGAATATAATTTTACATTTGCGATGTTCTTGGGATTTGGGCACGGAAAATCAAAATCCCGGCCCCATTTAAAATGCACGGGGACCAAAATCCGGCACAATAATCACAGGCGGAGTTAAGCAGGGAGACATACTTACAACATAAATAAAGCAACTATTATTAACAAAAATAACCAAAATTCAAGCAGCAACAGCAAAAATATCACGAATCATCACATCACTACCAAAACTTTAGTACCAACAATCACATACAATTCATTCAAATAAACATGCAAAGGGAGCCACAGGTATTCTGCACAAAAAGTTTACTGAAAATAATGTCAATGTTGCATTGATTCAAGAACCTTGGACCAATAAAGGTAGAGTGTTAGGAATACCTACATCATCCTGTAAAATAATCTATGAAGAAAATCAGATTGCCCCCAGAGCAACTATTCTCGTAAGTAATCAAACTAAATTTCTGCCAATTACAGAATTTATTAAAAGAGATGTTGAAGTGATTCAAATAGATGTTCTTACCTCTAATGGAATAACAGAAATATATGTTGCGTCTGCTTACTTCCCGGGAGGTAAAGAAGAAATTCCTCCCCCTGATGTTGTGGATTTTGTCTCGTTTTGTAAACAAAATAACAAACCGTTTATCATAGTTTGCGATGCGAATGCTCATCACACAGTGTCGAGCAGTACTGATACCAATAGCCGAGGTGAGTATATTTATGAATATATTATTAAGAACAATATAGATATTTGCAATAAAGGGTGTGAACCAACATTCATAAACACAATAAGAGAGGAAGTTTTGGACTTAACTCTCTGTAGTACAAACGTTTCTGAAAATATAAAAAAAATGGCACGTTTCAAATGAAGTATCAGACAATGATACTTCATTTGAAACGTGCAATTTTTTTAAATTGTCTGACCACAGACATATTTTGTTTCTGAATGAGGCAAACGATATAATCACTGATATTTACCATAATTCTAGGAAAACTAACTGGGATCTCTATTACTCACATCTTTCCAATGGAAGTTCACTTCCAGAAGGCAATTTCAACATAGTTCAAGAACTTGAAAAAGCTTCTGAACAATTAACACAAATAATTCAACAGGCGTTTCATGCTAGCTGCCCGACCACTATGCGTTGCAGCAGAGATGTACCGTGGGGAATCGAAATCCGTACACTTAAGCACCTTAGTATATGAAAAAGTCATTAGAAAATATAAATCAAATGTAAATATAACGTTTGACATTGACACAGGCGCATGAAGGCTTCTACTTTTGAAGTGTTTCACATTTACGCATTAAAAACTACGAAAAATATGATAAAATAATGAATTAAATCAACTACTCCTGACTCGAATTCCGCCCACCGTGGACGGATTTCGAATCAAAGAATCAAAATCCGTACAGCTATTTCTTCACTAAATATTTAAATTGAAACAGTCTGATTGACTAAACTACCACTGTAAATAGTTCGACACGCACCTTGAGAAGCGATCCCTTCGATTTGTATTCCGCTTATCTTATGTAATGATTTGCAATTAGCAATTAAAACATAGTTACTTTTGGTGCAATTATGCTCTACCCAAAAACAAAATGGCGGCCCAAACTCCGCGTTTGGTGGGAGGAGATTTGTTTTTGATTTTTGTTGTTTTAATTTCAAAGGCTTCTTTCCAATTCTATGCCCTAAAAGCTTACTGCCAAGTATCTGAACAGGATAAGATTAATTATTCCTACATTAATTACATTTAACCTCCTTTAATTTATTGATATCTCATGAGGTGGACGGATTTCGGTGCTGTACGGATTTCGGTCCCGCACGGTATCCTGGTGGAATAATTACTTTGAAACTTAGAGAAAAAAAAACAGAAAATTGTTCAATAGAGCTAAAAGAATTAAGATATGGGAACGAATGGACTCTAGGCAAACATGCGAAAGCATTGAAAGTACTCCTGTAGTTGCAAGAATCCAAAAAGTCCTTTCAAAAGATCATACTAATGGATTAGGCACTGTTTAAAAAGAAAACAACTGCCTTACTTCGAATGGAGTGGAAACTTTGGAAGTAATGATGCAGACACATTTTCCTTGCTCAATTCTGCTCGACAATAACGATGGAACTGAAGACATCACAGGGGATGGAATTATCAGAGAAAATTCCCACGATAGCCCTGATGAAGAAAGCGGCTACACTAGTATTACATCAACAGGTAATGTTAAAAAATAGCGGTCTGCATTGTGCTGCTAGGGTTGTACCCTAGCATCACACATGTTTCACATAGGTTTCTCATATGTGACCAGATTTGGTCACAATCAAGTTGCTACAACCATTTTTGTCTGACTTGTGCTGCTCGGGTAGCGTTGTAGTTTGTACACCAGGCCATCATGCCATGCATTGTCAAATGCCTTCTCGACATCGAGTAGGGCCATGGCAGATGTTTCGAGCATGAGCATGAGCATGATGACCGTGCATTTCGTAGTTGCTACTCCGTGGTTAACCAGAATAATCGCAATTGCTCAAGGAACCAATGGATAAAAGCATGGGATTTGCATTCCAACCTCAATGTGCACAGTCCGAGAGCTCTAGTATTTTAAATGCTGGATAACGGCGCTGGCCACGTCCTCACGGTCTATCGAGGATGGGAAGGAATTGATGACGCAATCACTCGCCCACTGCAAGCCGAGAACATCTTTGTACTCGCCACGAGTTCATGCGGAATTGTATTGGAATCTGGGGGTTAGGTTTTATGGCAGAGGTTCATCTTGGTTAACGGGTTGCCAATGTGAAACAAGCTTTTCGAATTCTAACAGTTACCTGTTAGAACTAGTCAACTTGTTCGTCTAGGATAGCAGATGGAAACGGTACGAAATCCCATTTCCAGTTCTAGCGATTGCTAGAACATGAGAAATATATGGAAAGATACAAAGTAGGAAGTGTGGAACAGGCCTGGGATTGAACCTACGACCTCCTGCGTATGAGGCAGAAGTGGTAGCCATATGACCACCAAGCCCGTTAGTAAGGTCATGGCGGATGTTTTAGAGACAAACTTGTTCCGTCTGACGTCGCTGGTAACTCTAGTCAGTTGGTGTACGGTTGACCGATCGCGTCAGAGACCAAACTGTTCCTCGAGCAAGATGTTGAAGTTTTCGGCAGACTCAAGTAACCGGCGATGAATAGCTTTTTCGAGTAGCATGGATAATCCTGAGAGAAGGCTGATGGGACGATAACTTTAGGGGGAGGAAGGATCCTTCCCAGGCTTCCGGATGGGGATGACTTTCGCTGACTTCCAGGACGATGGGAAGTCGCTGAGCCGGAGACACTGATTAAAGATCAGCGAGAGGTGCTCAAAAAACGGAGCACTCACGTGTTTTAGCTTGAGATTCAGAATGCGGTCGAAACCTGGGGCCTTCATGTTCTTCGATGATTTGATATAGGCCGTCAGTTCGCCAACTCTCCCGAAAAGTCTTTGGGAATCAAATGGATCTTGTAAGCATGCTCGTCGACGCCTGCTTCATGTATACTGACGATGTTCTGCCCAAGATTGTGTGAGCTGACGAAGTGACGGCCTATTTCAGCGACCTTCTCTGCAGGAGTTATCAAGCGATCCTTACACCCAACCAGAGAATGCATGATTTAATGACAATATTGCATGGTTTCCATGCATTTAGGTCTCTGGTCACGAGAAAAAAGTGCTAGGTATGTGTTTGTGTCTACAAAGAATTTATTTTTAAACTTCCGTCAAGGAACGATGCTTTATCCAGTGTTTTGCGCTCGATAATGGCGGCCAAGTGAGTGCCTACCTAGTGACGTTCAAGAGGTAGAAAATATTCACGTTTTATAATCAGAGTAGGCTACGATTTTATGCAAAATATTGGCACTCACCAGCTCTGCTTTGAACCAACAAACGTCAAAAAAGTATCTTTCATTTATTTGTTTGATCCTTTCTTTCGCTTCAATTTGGCCAATTTTGCGAATAACTCCGAAAATAAAGCGATTCGCGAGGGTTTTATTAGTTCTAACAAAAGATATATCACTCACGGTTCAATGCTGCTTTCAACTGATCGATTATTTTGGAAGAAGCCAGATGCCCAGATGAAAATGAACAATAACAGTTGGCACGATGTATTACAAAAACTCAGCTTGGCGGATAGTTAAACGGACCGGGCACCAGAGTCTTTGGATAAGCTTGACTAATATTGATATGAATTCAAAAGGTTGCTTTCATTGGACTTGATAAACGCAAACACAGGCGAACTTATGGACTTTGACATACTACTACCGTGGACCCCCGATAATTTGAACGGTACCTCATGCAAATTAACGGGGTTCACTTTTAATTTGAACTTCTGGTTACTCTATAAGCATCAGAAAAACTGGTTTCTGGCTGCTCTCTTTGCTGGTTTGTTTTGATTCTGCGTTCCATTTCACGATGTTCCATTTTTCTTCTCTCGATTCCACGTGGTAAATGACGTTTGAACCATTTTTAATTTGAACGATGTTCAAACCAACGGGGTTCAAATTAAAAAGTGTTCAGATTAAAAACGGTCATATTACCGGGGGTCCACGGTATAGGGTAAGACGGTATAATGCGCCCCACCTGGCCAAAACGCCCCCCTTTGATTTCTTGAAAACTATAACTAATTAAGGGTCAAAACCAGTTGGTACCTATAAGTATTTGTAAACCCATCATACTATGTGAATGTGGAAGTATTTTTGTATTACACAATGAAAATAATAGCAAAATACAAAAAGTTACAGTTTCGATGTAACTTTTCATGTTTGTTTGCTCAACATTCTGGAGCGACTCTGGCATACTGTCCGCAAAACTTGCACTGGAACACTCAGTTGGGCAACAAAATTACTTTTCTCAGTGGTTAATATGATATAAAATTGCTTCCATCTTCAAAAATGTAACGATTTTCGAAAACATGTTTCACTGGCCAAAACGCCCCAGTGTAGGCAGGACGATATGCCCTTACCAACTGGACACAAACGCAGCGAGCTTGCAGCAGGTGCTTCCAAATTGTATGGAAAATATTGAAATGTAATTCACACCTGCTTGAATGGTCAACCTATGTTGGTTTTTTAATGTCAAGCGCATTAGCATTTGTAGCCTTTTTATTATGGGAATGATAAAATACTAATGAAGGGCAATTAAACGTCTTTGTTTGAGGTGGGGGGTGTTAACTGAAATATTTTTATATGACTACTCACGGGCAATGCATTTGCGACTTCCTGGACTACCAAATAACACAAATTTTGCATAAATTGCGTTGAAAAGTAAAAAGTTATCAAGGAGTTGCCTTAGGGGGGGCATACTATACCGTCATACCCTACTATCAGAGCTTATAACACAATTCTTTTTGGACGGACGAGTTTTCTTAGTCGCATTGAAGTATACATACAGTTTTTCAATTGTCCTCTGCCAACTCAATCTGCAATCATCGAATCCGTACAAGCCCGTTCAAACAAAATTAAACACGATTATTTGAAATAAAATTTAATGTCCGTCAAACTCATCCTGACGTCCTGGTGTCCAGAGTCCGGACCGACCATCCATCTAATCCTTCTGAGTATTCGCCAGGTCGTATTAGAAGCGAATCAACAGACTTATGTGTATTCCCAGGTTTTTAGGTTGTTTTATGGTGAATTGAAAAACGAAGAGGAAATCTTCGAAGCTGAAATAAGAAATTATGGTTATACATAAATAATTGTAACGAAAGGAACATCAACAGAGCATATTTTGACGTTCGAGAACAAGACAGATGAGCGCCAATATTTTTCAAGAATTCAACGCCTACGTTGATTAGAGTGTGTAAATATTTTCTACCTCTTAAATGTCAAAAAGTCACTCACTTGGCCGCCATTACCGAGCGCAAAATACTGGATACATACTTCGCCAACCTTATTTTGCTTACAAAAACTCAAAGGTGCAGCCCAATCGGGTTGTACGCAAAGGTGACGTAGGACTACGTAGCTATTCGAAATGATGGTATTTGCCATAATAAACTGCTCGGAGGCCAACTCAATCAAGAAGTCGATTAGTTGTTCCCAGTTGGATGGACTTTGAGTCTCTAACCGTGGAATTAACATGACTCATCGGCCGCTAAAGCCACTCGACTGGTTTTCAGTCGGGGACATCACAATACTTACTTTGCCACGTACGCTTAGGGTAAGACACCCAGAAATCGCCCTTCCCCCAGTTTTCGCCCACCTATTTCAAAACCTTAATTTCTCAAAAACTAGTTGTTAGAAACAGTTAAGGTTCAGGTTTTTTCATAATTGATTGATGCTTGTATGGAAAAACTTTAACTGTAACTGTTTTCAACAACTAGTTTACGAGAAATGAAGATTTTAAAATAGGTGGGCGAAAACTGGGGGGAGGGCGATTTCTGGGTGTCTTACCCTACATCGCGGGCGAAAACCTTGCAACTTTGCAAATAAATATATTTCCGTTTGGTTTCACGCCACTGCTTATTTCTCCTTTATTTCGACAATTTTTGAGGATGATGTCCTCCAAAAAGGCCTTTATACAAAAGGTTGATCCGACAATCCGATATGAACTTTCTTCAAAGTGTAAAACTCAATCGTAACTAGCAAATTTGATAGCGCATCGGAGGGAGATGATGCAGTAAATTTGAATGGATGGAATCAATAACAGCAACCAAGCTACCACGCCAAACCCGATCCCACCGAAACAATTCATTTTCGCAATAACCTCTTTCTTATCATAAAATATTGGTCCTGAGAAGAACCATTTTTCATTTCCCAATGCGACTTTCTAATAACTAACTGCATCCAAACGCTTGCCGGCACCTTGCGTTGAAACTGTCCGACCGCCACCTGATGATTTTTCGCTCAGCCTCCAAAATTTGGAATAAAAATTTCCGCATTGCCACTGCCACCCCACGCCTTCGTGCTGCTGTGTCCGCTCCGCTGCATTAAATGTCGATCCGCTCTTTGTGGAATCCCGATCAAAATGGCTCGCGCGCGCCGAACAGCAGCTTTCTTGTGATCTCTTGTGCCTCTTTGTGATCTGATATGGGTGTTAATGTAATGTGCACTCATAACGATTAATGAAGGGGCGGGGCTAACGGAATTACTCCATTAGATATAAGAAAGCTGCTTTTCGGCACGCGCGAGCCATTTCGATCAGGATTCCGCACACAACGACCGTTCGGAGAATGACAAATTCTAAGAATCCTATGAAATTTTCTCGCAAGATTCTGAATTTGATTATGAGATCAATCGTAAATAGCGAATTTGATAGCGCGTCGGAGGGAGATGGTGTAGTGAATTTTAATGGCAACCAAGCTAGCACACCAAACCCGATGCCACCGAAACAGTCCATTTTCACAATTAACTCTTTCTTTTCATAAAATGTTGGTCCTGAGAAGAACCAATTTTCATTTCCCAATTCCCATTCCAATAACTAACTGCATCCAATTGCTTGTCGACACCTTGCGTTGCAACTGTCCGACCGCCACTTGATGATTTTTCGCTAAGCCCGAGGCTAAGCCTCCAAAAGTTGAAATAAATTTGCAGCATTGCCACACTGCCACCCACTTCGTGCTGCTGTGTCCGCTCCGCTGCATTGAATGTCAAACCGCTCTTTGTGGAATCCCGATCAAAATGGCTCGCGCGCGCCGAACAGCAGCTTTCTTGTATTTAATAAACTAAGCCCGTAAGCCCCCCCCTCTTTATGAGCTGATATGGTTGTAAATAT
Organism: Armigeres subalbatus; assembly: GCF_024139115.2. Taxonomy (NCBI): domain Eukaryota; kingdom Metazoa; phylum Arthropoda; class Insecta; order Diptera; family Culicidae; genus Armigeres; species Armigeres subalbatus. Next base: position 117,022,351 of record NC_085141.1, on the reverse strand, counting down.
AATGTGCACTCATATCGATTAATGAAGGGGCGGGACTAATGAAATAACTTCATTAGATATAAGAAAGCTGCTTTTCGGCGAGGCCATCGGTGTCGAAATCACCACTTCGGTCGGCACAATCGCGCTCATCGCGGCGTACTGTCCAACGCAAGCCAAAGCCGGCGATGGATCATCGGCTGCCCTTCGGAGGGACATCGTCAAGCTGACGCGGAGGCAAGGCCAGTATATCATTGCCGGCGACTTGAATGCCAAACATTAAGCCTGGGGCAACAGTCGCGGCAATCGAAACGGCACCATCTGGAGCAACGACATGGAGGAAGGCCACTACACGATCTTGAGCCCGGATTCCCCCACTCGGCTGAGTCGGTCCGGTGCCCACGCAACGATCGACCTCTACATAACAAACCTGAGTGACCACGTCTCGCAGCCGGTTGTATACCAGGAGCTCAGTTCGGATCACTATCCGGTGGTGGCGGAACTGGGCTCCTCGGTCAATCGGCACCAGCAGTTACGGAGGAACTACCACCGAGTGAACTGGCAGCGGTTCCAGCAGTGCGTCGATAACACCGTCGATTACGAGGTGCGTCCGGAGACGCCGGAAAGTATCGACCGCCAGCTGTGCGCCATCGAAGAGGCAATCTCGGTGGCCAGAGAGCAGCATGTCCCGACGGCTCGGCAGGTAAGCAACTCCTTAAACATCGATACACTCACCAAAGATTTGATTCGATTGCGGAATGTCACTCGCAGGCAGTTTCAGCGTACTGGACTGCCTGAGCTTAAGGCACGCTGCAATCGAATCACAAAAATTATCAAGGCCAGAATGGTGGACCTCAAAAATAACGACTTCTCGAACAAGATTTGGCAGAATAGGTCATTTGATAGAAGGCCATTCTAGGGCCAAAAGGCTTTTTCTGCCAAACGGCATTTTCGATCAAATGATGGCCAAACTACATTTCCAGTCAAACCATTTTCGACCTGATAACAGTTTCGGATGTACGTTCAATTCGGCTTAATTGGATTTGGTTAGATCACTTTTGGTCCAAAGGCCAGTATCAACTTAAAAAGTAGAGGTTACGAACTTTCGTTCAACAGACGTTTGACAATTTTTTGTTGCAATCCAAAGACTTTTTTATTTAAATCTACATTTTGAACAATCTTCCGCGGAAATTCTTAAGAACTTTACGTTAAAATTCCAGAGAATTTCTCTTATTTTTCTTTTGAAAACTTCTCAGAGTGTGCCGCAGATATTCTGAAGAATTTCCGTTTCAATGTTTGCCATGACAAACTAGTCGTCCTTATTATTCTATACTGAGAAAGCTAACTTTGAAAGTCGTATTCTTCTACAATTAAGAGAAAATGTTTGTATGTATTTAAAAAAATACTCAACAGGAACTTTCCGTGGATATTCCGAACATTTTCCTGTAGCAATTTGGAACAATCTCTCGTGAAAATTCTGAAGAATTTCTCATGTGAATTCGGACGATATTCCTGCTGAGATTCCTGGAAATTTTCTTCGAGGTTACCAAAGAGCTTCTGTTGATAATTCCAAAGAATACTCGAAACTTCAAGGTAGTTCGCTTGAAAATCCAAAAATAATTTCTAAATGAATATTTTGAAAAAAAATTTAAGAATTTTCTGGAGAAGTTCAAAAGATTTTTTTGGCGAAATTCGAAAGATTCTTTCGTTAATGTCATGAAAATATCCGAAAGAAAGCAGAAACAATCTTAAAGAAACCTAATAAAAAAAATCAGAAGTGTTATGTACAAGACACAACCGCCCAACGTTAACTACGTAAGGCATGAATATTTTTAGAAAATTCATTTGATTACTTATGTCACTGGTTTCGAACAAAACTAGCGTATCTTAAGATATGAAAATTGTTGGATACGCCAATTGTTTAAAAAATTTACTATGAAAACCCAAATTTAGTCCTCAGTGGTAATGATGCCTTTCTTGGATCCGAATTGCCTACATTTGAGTTTTGAAGCATGTGATGAAATATTTCAATAGAAGAAGCCCTAGGGAAGCATTCTCTTTTCCGTTTGCAACATTTATTATTTAGAAACATTCCAATCATAGGCATATCTTGTTTTTCGTGCATCACTAGAAATCATAAAATGTCAATCATGTACCAAAACCCAATTAATTTGGTTGTGGTGCGCGCGAGTCGTAAACGTTGCGGACGGGAAAAGATAGTGTGTGTGTTATTACATTCTAACTCCTACTGTCTGGCAGTGTTGGTAAAATCTCAAAATCTCAAATCTCATCGGCGATTCAAACCATGCGTGAGTCAAATCCCATCAGAATTATGACCGAGAGATTTGCTCATGATTTGAATCGCATTTTGCATCATTGCATGATATTTACGTGTTCTTCATTGTTGAATGCATTGAATTAACTGTTTTTCGACTAAAACAATGGCTAATAATTATATATAAACAAAACATATGTCTCGATTGCGTTTTGACGCTTTTTAGAACGAAATAATTTTTCGGTGAGTGAGCGAAGCGATGCGATTCTGGCCGAGAAACTCAAGCGCGATGCTTCCCCTACAGAATCGCAGGCGAGTTAGCTCGTGCATGAAACCTCGATGATTCAGATTTGAGTATGATTCTACCAACACCGAGTCTCATTATGGATAAAATATTCGTGCAAACATTTTATTAATATCATTGCAAAACTTTTGAATCAGGGAGCAAGAAGGTGATAGCTCTATTGTATCTCATATAGCCTGTTTCAAGAACGTATGCGTTCCGACGCTTTTGTCGTGTACAATAAGTACCGCATTATTGCACCCACGTATTATAAAAATATCTTAAGTGCATTCACACTTCCTGAATCAAAGTTAAATCCTTCTGATTCAGGCGCGCATTGAATTGGACAAAATATTATTAGGCCGATATAAATATTTTTTTTAAATATGTCTCACCCACATTGTTATTTTGCTCAAAAATAACAAATTGAGAACAACAAAAAAATTTCCGGTAAATTTTGAGAACTTTCAAAACATTCTTTAACAAATCCGAGGAGTTTTTTTTTTATTTTATTTTTTTTCCATTTTAATATTTATTTTTTACTAGCAGACCCGTCGAACTTTGCTTCGCCTAAAATTGATTTATTCTCTGATTAATTCTCGAGTTATGCAGATTTTTTTGGTTCATTTGTATGGGATCCCCCTTACACCACAGAAACATGTCTTCTCTTCCAAAACCTCCACACGCCAGATTTGTTTCCATTTGCTTGATCTCGAGTTATGATGAAATTGGTGTTTCATTTGTATATGAGCCAGGTTTCAAAGAGGAGAGGGGTCTCTAACCATCTTAAGAACCTTCCCCGGCCCCAAAAACCTCTGCATTCAAATTTTCATGCCGCTCGATTCAGTAGAAGAAGAAGAAGATTACCTTCTCCCCCTTGACTTTGCGGAGACCATAATTTTTAATAAATATGTGTAACGGCCTTATTAGTTTTCAGTTTGCGAAAAAATGCATTTTCCAAAGTCGTTTTTTAATATAAATTGATTGCATTACTAGCAAGGGCATTGGCATTGATAACAATTGATCGTCTCATGCCTGCACAAACATGCCTCTATCTGAATCACTTTTTATACACCATGCACTACATTACGCATTTTTGTTACATTTGTTTCGACCGCGGTCACTGGTCCGGCTCCATTGTTCTACTTTTGTGCGAAACACCGCACAAGAAGGAGAATCCAAAAGCCAACCGCACTGAACGGCGACGGCCGAAACGAGACTCTTGCGGACAAGAAAAGAGGGTGCTGCCAAAATGATCCGATACCCTATTTTAACATTCATAACCCAAAGTTTCAATATAATTGACAAATTGATAGAGAATTTCCGAATTGATTGATATATAAATCTCAAAAATCCATCGGTAGATAAAGGCGCTATTAAAGTTCAAAATCTTACATGATTTCGTGACGGTCTCGATTTTTTTTTTTTTTACAAGTGAGAATGCATTTACACACTAACCCAGTACACGTGCATTGTAGTTGCCAAACTACCACACGGAAGTGTACTGGAGTGTCGGACTCGACCATACCGGTAATACCGACTAAACTCCCTTGGGCTCCACCATCGTTTCCCCCAGGAACTACCTCGCAGTACTACTTCTGGGGGGATGGCAGTACTAAGCGTACTCGCTCATTATCGCTCACACAGGCACTCGTCCCATGCGAGACTGACTTGGGTGCTCGCACACCATTCACTCCATTTGAGTCTTACTTGGATGCTATCCCGGGCGCTCCGCTGCCATGCCTCGAGGTGTCAATAGCGGTAACTGCCTGGGCCTACAGATATTACGCTACGACACTCCTGCCTCAGCACGAGCAGATCAATCACACCACTGCCGAAGCAGACCACACGCTACCCTGTCGAAGCAGGGACACTCCCCATGCACCACATGTGCACAACTGTAGGTGTGTGGGTACAACCCACTGCTACCCTGCCGCCGAAGCAGCTTCTCCAAAGACCATTCGTTCCATGTGACCCTTTTTCGGGTACTCACTCTAACACTCCACTGCCATGCCTCGAGGTGTCGATAGGTCCCTCGACTCCTACCTCAGCATGTGCAGTCCATACTCAGCCTTCTGCTGCGCTTCGAGGTGACAATAGCGGCGACACGCTATGACACTCCTGCCTCACCATAACCAGATCACTCACTCCCTGCCGAAGCAGCTCACGCGCTACCCTACCGAAGTAGGGACACTCCCCAACTCACTCTAACACTCCACTGCCATGCCTCGAGGTGTCGATAGCGGTATGTAGGGACAAATCAACGATACTACGCTACGACACTCCTACCTTAGCATGTGCAGTCAGACTTCTGCTGCGCTTCGAGGTGACAATAGCGGTAACGCGCTATGACACTCCTGCCTCAGCACAAACAGATCACTCACTCCCTGCCGAAGCAGCTCACGCGCTACCCTACCGAAGTAGGGACACTCCCCATGCCAATTGGCACTCCCTGGGCTTGTGCTTTTGAAGCGGCACACAGTCGCTTTGATAGAGTCTGATTACGGGCACTTGTGGTTTTTTGGAAGGGATTTTAGCAGAGCCCACTGCTAAATCCCACCACGCCCTAGGCAGTTCTCCCTGACTCGCAGACAGCTGGGGAGGGGTCGTCAAGCCCTTGGACAACGGTCTCGAATTTGGAAATTTTCATTTGTCACCCTGTATCCGAGTCTTCCCCTTAGACGTAGTTTACGTCAAAATTCTCCACGCCGATTCACGCCGCCGCCGCCGGCTAAATACCTATCGGCGTGACGCCGAAAACGCCGCCGCCACCGACCAAAATTCTAACAAACGCCGCCGCCGCTAAATAGCGGACCGGCGCACACCTCTACTCAGGATGGTGTAGTGGCCCTCTTGTTCATCGTTGGAACAGACGAATCCGTTCCGGTTTGAGACGGTGTTTCCCCACGATTGGTGCTTTGCGTTCAGGTCTCCGGCGATGATGAACTGCCCCTGCCGTCGAGTAGGCTTGACTATATCTTCTTGTAGCTCGGCCGTCATACCATCATTATTCCGGACATTTTTGAGGATGGTATGGTGTCTTCTAGGATTGCAATGTCCTCCAATGAAAACCAGTCGTTTGGCTTCAGCGGCGATGGACCAATGAGTCATTTTAATTCCACGGTTGGAGACTCAAAGTCCATCTAACTGGGAGCAACTATTCGACTTTTTGATTCAGTTGTCCTTCGAAGTCCAAGTAAAGAGAATACAATATAATGCTCCAAGAGAGCTACATGAACTCCATGTAATAAAGGTTTCAAGGTTTACAAGTATACTGCAACAACATTTATTTATTTATTATGTTCATGAACATCTTCAACAAAATCATCATTATCTCTTCAAGATCGATTAAAATATCTGCTAGAGCTATTTTTTATCACTACTCGGATCTGTTGTACTGCAGGAACTTTCAGTCACTAAAAAAACTTTGAACATCTTCTGGATATTCCAGATTTGATTAATTTTGAAGTTACGTAGATTGAGTGAGCTTACCAATGGTTTCGACTAGTTCATAGCACTAATGAATATGTCACGTAAATTTTCCTTTCGTAATGCTTTCCTGGCATGATGAGACCGATTTTTTTGGATGCTTGTGTTGGCACTCTGCTGCTCCTTCTGTCAACATTCCAAGTGATGTTGGAATGAACTATTATATCCCCGGCATGGGCAAGGACCTTTTGCACCGCAGCAGGAATTTTATATATGATTACCATTCATACAGCTGCCAATATAACCGGTAGATTGCTTTGCAATTATTGTCTAACTTTTTAGAGTTTATTAGCTCTTGGAAGTTTATCGCAACCAGAATGTTCCAGAACCGGTGTATTAATACACTAGAAAGGTTAAGTGGGTAGCTATTCTGCTTGCTACGAAAATCGTCTATACATCTATATCTATACAATTTAAATCATTGATGATAATACTCTTTTTGTTCGTTTTAAGTTAAAACACAACACAAAAAACGAACGAATTACTCTTTCCCTGAATAAGACACTAAACCCGAAGCGTTGGACGAATAATAAGACTCATTTCAATTAGATGAGACTGCGTACCGGTTTTACTTATATTTATGATTGAACGTTACAGTCGACCCCACTACAGTTAAGTAATTGTATTAGAAAAGTATACAAAACTAGTTCAACTTAATTCTGTAATTAACGAACGGATAAAATCAATGAAATAAATATTCAACATTTCTTTATAAAACATTTCATCAATCAATTTTTGCAGCGTGTTATATTTCATGCGCAGCGAATTTTACAAACAGATGTTAGATCCAATTCGAATTCAGACGTATTCAGGAGTTCCCTCGCTCTGAAGCCCCACTTCAATCCGCTGAGCAGCAATAAACCCTTATCTACTCTGATTTATTGAGCTGGAAGACGCTTGGTGAGGCTCTCAACACGCTATCATTACTGAGATAAAAGTACCGGCTCGTAGCTGTATCGCCCCCCAATCATTTGTTAGATTTCTATCAATGAGTATGTGGCGATGGTCAGCAATCTGTATTTCCGAAAAATCGTTTTATGGAGGTATCCATCAGCACTAATCCATCTCAACGGTAGCCAATGTATAAAACTGTCTCATCCCACGATAGACGTTTACGGTTAGTACAACAACGGTTTGCAATGAAGTCTGTGGCAGTAGTTTGCGTCTCGGTCGTGCTCTTCCTGAGCATTGGATCCTCCCTGGGTCAGATCATTTCCACCGGTCAATGCCGAGAGCCCGTCGTTGTGCAGAATTTCAACCTGGCATCCTACTCGGGAGCGTGGTACGAGGTCGCGCGTTACGAACAAATGTTCCAACGCGACGGCGAGTGTGTCACGTCCCAATATACGCTAAACAGCGACGGATCATCGCTCTCAATACAGCATCGCATGTTGGTGCCACCCAGTTCACAGCTCATTCAGATCAGTTCACAGGCGGTGCTCTCGTTCCCCGACCAGAATCCACTGCAAGGCAAACTGAACATCAGCTATGGGGGACAGCGTAAGTTGGTTTGGTTGGAGGGGTTCAGAATTCAATGCATTTTATGAGTGTTTTTCAACAGCTGCAACCAGCTCGAACTACTGGGTTCTGGACACGGACTACACATCTTTCTCGTTTATCTGGAGTTGCTTTCAAGTCAGCGATACCATTAAAGGAGGTATTAGGGTATTCGTCCAGTAGAAAAACGTCCATTGACAAAGTTCTCGTTTTATTCAGAGTACCATTGGCTTCTATCAAGAACTGTTGAGCTATCTGCGAGTGCACAACAACGCGTCGACGAGCTTTCGGATGCCTATTTGAATAGAAATTATATCAGGCCGACGCAACATGACTTGGAATAGTAAGTATTTTGAGCGAGAGAGAGGTTGACTTGGTGAAGTTGACTAATTGTTTGATTTCCAGCTGTGTCACAGTCAAAGACGCGGATGAGGAGATCCCCGCAGAGAATCCGGTGGTGGCACAAGAAGTAGCAGAGAGTGCTAAATTGTATGCAAGAGTCGCTGGTCTGAGAAACAGAAGACTTAAACCGTGAGTGGTGCAGATTAAAGAATTAGGAACTATTTTCTTCAATAATTAATAAACATTATATTTTTGACAAAAATGCTAAAAAAGTTTTCTCATTATCCTGCCCATCTGCTCTCTTTATTGGCATAGACCACAACTTTCGAGCCCATAGTCCAATTTTCAATAAGAAACAATGGGACATCTGTATCGAACGACCGGGTCGACCCTGGCACCCAATGGACGAAGATTCGCCAAGCATGAAGAACCTGTCCAGATCCCCTGATAGTCGGGGCCCTATCAGTGCGGACGTCTTTCTCATACCGGAACTAAAGAACATCCCCGGCGCCGGTTGATAGACGGAGGAGGGACACTTTATCCCCCTGCAAGCAATCTAGCAAGCGCAAGGTTTAAAGACGTTGTTTCTCCGGATGTCTCCGGGGAAAACAGGTGTCATCGGGACGCATTGTTCTTCCCCGACGGATAACGAAAGACGCAAACCACCGAGTAGCAGCAAGCTGATCAACCAAAACCATCGATAACTTAGTACGGATGCTATGAGTATGTGCTGCTAAGGGCACCCTGGGGCCTCTATCCCTGGAAATAAATCCCTTTGGCCGCTTCCCGGGCATCCCGGGGACTCCAACCCGGGTTATATGTCCCAACAGATCTAGCGTCCTAGGCACCTCGGGCACTCCAACCCAGCATGTCACCAAATTCAATCCAGCTCCTTACGTCAGCCCTGTCTACGTGTCATATTATCATATATACATATTATCCAGGCTCGATTACTCAAGACACTCCTGTCTACAATAGTACCCTTCCGGATATCTCCGAGGATATCCACTCCGACTCCCAAAGTGCTCTCTTCCCTTCTGATCAGCGCAACACAGTTGATACAACATCATCATCGCCCCTACCTGTGTCAGGTACGGATCTAGGAAACACTTCTGCTTCTTTTCTGACACCTACGCTTCCACTAGAGGTCAAACTTTGTCTTCAGTGGAATATTAACAGCTTTTGGAACAACCTGCTCAACTTGGAACTGTTGACAAACGATAGGTTGCCCTGGATTATAGCCCTCCAGCATCTCACCAGCCTCCATGGATCACTCACTTGGAGGCAAATACAAATAGATTTGCAAAGTAGGTACAAATATCCAGCATTCCGTGGTGATGAGGATCCTCCGGAAGATCCCCTTTGACGTCCTTCAATTTCATGAAGACCTCCCAGTCGTTGTTGGAGTCCGTCTCAGAGGTAGAATTGTAAATATCTACCTCCCCTGTGGAACGCTTCCCGCCATCGAACAAAAGGTGAGTGACATAATCAGTGAGACCCAGTCTCCCCTTCTTCTTTTAGGAGATATGAACGCCCACCACCCAACCTGGGAAGGTACAAGGTCGGACCCCCGTGGTGTTGCCTTACTCGAAGCTTTTGAGAAGGCCCTTCAGCCACCAACCATCGACGTGACCAGCATCAGCCTACCTCTGCTTTCCATGTTAAATTGGGAGGCTACTTCCGACCTCTAGGGACACAAATTTTTTTTCAATTCAGGTCACTGCCAGCGCCTCTCCTCCTACCACTTCTAAGAGACCGCGATGACGTTATGATGCCGCTGACTGTGAGTCCTTTGATAGCAGCCTTCGACACGCGTTGGAGTACACTACCCCACTTACGATGCCCGACTTATCCTAGATCGTTCTCGACGCCGCTAGTCTATCCATCCCTCAGACAAGTTCTTGGTCAGGACGCAAAGCCCTTTGTTGGTGGTTGGACGAAACGCGTCGAGCCTTTAAAGCCAGAAGGCAAGCCCTCCGCACGCTCAGGAGGCTTCAACTGGGCACCCAAGAAAGCGTTGGAAAACTACAAACAAAAACACTATGAGTGCCGAACGATCATCCATAACGCCAAAAAGAAGCAGTGGATGACTTCCTTGACTCCATCAATTCGGTCCAATCAACCGCCTATGGGGGAAAGTCAATGCGCTTACTGGCAAGCGTAGATCTTTCCCCATCCACATTGATTCGCGAGACCGTACTATTTCCTATCCGCCGGATGTGCCCAATGGACTCGGGGAGTACTTTGCATCACTCGCATCAGTAAGCGGCTACCCAGCCGATTTTTAAAGACTCATATCCACCAGGGCTCTGACGCTGTAGAACTTTCGAGTCCCGCCGGACTTGCTAAGTTCGCCAATAAAACCAGCCCTTTTCGTTCTCCGAGCTTTCCTTTGCTTTTACCAGAAGCAAAGGGGAGTCTTGCAGTCCGGATGGAATAGGGTATCCGATGCTGGAAAACCTTCCCCTTACCGTCAAAATAGTATTCCTCGATCTGGTAAATCAAACCTGGACCAATCAAATTTTCCCGGACGAGTGGCGCCTCGTTATTTAGATACCTGAAAACAGTATCTCCTCATGCTACGTCGCAGATTACCGACCTATCTCGCTGACTTCCTGTGTATCAAAGGTCGCCGAGAGGTTGGTCAACCGTAGGCTGCGTGAAAAGCTTGAGTCTGACGGAAGACTTGGTTTTCACCAACACGCCTTTCGCCCGGGGTATGGGGCAAGTTCGTACTTTGCCGGATTAGGAGACACCTAGTAAACACGTCGATCTAGTTTTCCTGGATATTTCATAGCGTTTAAGCGCACTTGGACCCCACTAGTGCTAAGCAGCCGGTGAACTTGGGTTTCACTGGTAACATCTTAGCTTTTGTGCACAACTTTCTCACCCGCTGGTACTTCCGGGTCTTTATCGGCGATTCCGCCTCCAGAAGGAGACTGGGGTCCCGCAGGGGTCTGTTCTGGCAGTAACTCTATTTCTGGTTGCCGTGAATGCATTCTTCAATCCAAGGATGTTATCGATCATTTAATAATTCGTGTTCGATCATTTAATAGTTTGTCAATAATTCATTCCAAAAGCTTAATTTTAAAATGTGTTGTTATGGTGAACTCATAGTGCAAAGGTTTTTCTACAATTCTGCCTAATGATTCGTTGTTTGAATTCCACTACTAATGGAGTTGTAGCTATAGTTACAGTAACTTAAACTAAATGATAACAAAATTCCAACCATATAGTTTAAGTTACTGCAACTAGCGTTATAACTCCGATATAAGTTGAAGTCTTACAACGAATCATTAGGAAGAGTTGTAGAAAAATCTTTGCACTAGAAGTCCACCATACAACACATTTTGAAATTCAGCTTCTGGAATGAGTTATTGAAAAACTGCTAAATGATCGAACGCGAATTACTGAATGATCGATAAGACCCTTGCTTCAATGGCCTCCCCAAGAACATCCACATCTTCGTCTACGCGGACGACATCATGCTGGTGGTAGTTAATGCAGCTCATCGGTGGGCCTCATCGGCTGGCTTCACCATGTCGGCCGGAAAAGCGTCCACGGGCATGTGTTGAATGGACGGCATTAATAGGCTGCTGATCCCAAACCGGAAACAGAACCTCGGGGTCTTCTGTCCCTCATTTTCAAGCGGTCAAAGTCGTCTGCAAATCAAGGATCAACCATGTTAAAACTTCTTCAAGACCGCATAGGACGAACAACAGAGCCACTTGGTATCGTATCGGCCAAGCGCTGATTGACAGCAAACTGCTGTACGGACTGGAATTGACTTGTGTAACACGTTGCGAGCTTGTCAACATACTCTCCCCAGTCTTCAACCAATTCCTCCGCACAGCTTCCAGACTTCCTTCCACACCCGCTGAGACTGCCTGCGTCAAAGCAGGTGTCCTACCATTTCGTTATCGTGTGCAAATGAATATTTTTCTAAAAGCTGCCGCATACGCTTCCGCCACATCCGGAAACCATAGGAACATCTCCTTGTTCAAGGGGATCGGATCATGCACACGATGGCTGGTGTCATTCTCCCCCGGTGGCTAGGGTCCTGGCATGGAGCTAGGACTGGCATGGAGCGAGGAGCTGGCACTCCTCCACCGCTTACATAAACACCTCCATTGTAAGGCGCTTCCTACACAATGCAGCTACGGAATACTGTCATGGAGGACTGTACCACCAGAGTCCCATGGCTGCGTTTCCTCCACAACTTCGCTAACATCGTATTCGCATCTTGATATCAACCGATATCAGTCCTGCGTAGGAGGAATACAAAAGCTGTCGCTCTCAGAGTAATCCACGCTTTCTCCAAATAGTTTTTTTGTTTTTAACTGCGAAAAGTTTTCACTTCTTCGGTCAGTTTTATGGATCGATGTTATGCGTTAAGGTTGGGTTTCCTATCTGGTTGCAGCGATTGAACTCCGGAGAACAGCGCGACTCAATAATTGGATTCTTGGACATTCGTACAGCCACAGTTGGCCACCTGGCCGAAGATGATCGATGGAGACTCCTGCCGTGGAAGACCGTGCTTGATGACCTTCTTTGTCGACCAGCTTAATTTTATGATGAAACCAATTTTTTAACGTTTTTTTAAGTGCATAGTTATGATTTTCAAAGCAAGACCATGCTGAGGGTGGCTGGGTTCGATTCCCGGTGCCGGTCTAGGCAATTTTCGGATTGGAAATTGTCTCGACTTCCCTGGGCATAAAAGTATCATCGTGCTAGCCATTGGCGTAACTACCTCCGATGCCTAGGGGGGGCTATAGCCCCTTTATATTTTTTCTCGAAATTGACCCTCTTTTTGAAAATTCTCGAACATTTTAACATCTCATCATCAAGTTATCAGCGGTAATGTGACAAATGCAGTCCAACCACCTAAGGCAATTGCGGATCCATCACACTCATTCATATTATTTTCTTTTCTCAAGCACGTGCACGTGTGCACGTGTGAGCAACAACTCACAGTCTATGTTTAATTGCGCTCGACAAGCGTCAGGCAGTGGATATATTTGCATACTTCATAAATATTCTATCTATCTCAAATGAAAAAAAATAGTGCAACTTTCCATGGATTCCGCCGAGAATCTTCCAAGAATTCTGATGAGAATCCTTTAGTGATCCTGACTGGAATGTTCCAGGGACTCTGACGGAAATCTCTAGATATTTCGACGAGAATACCGATGGGAGCCTCCAGGGATCATGAAGGGAATCCACTAGAGATTTCGGAGGGAATGTTTCAGGAATTCCAACGGAAAAATTTCAGGGATTCCGACGAGAATGTAGCAGGGATCCTTCACCCTCCAGGAATTTCGACGGGAATATTTCAGGAATTTGAAGGGGAATATTCCAGGGATTTCGTCGAAAACCCTCCAGGAATTCCAATATGATGGTTCCAGGTATTTCGTGAGCAATGTTCCAGGGATGAAGACGCATATCGTTGAAGGATTTCGAAGCAATCCGTCGAAGGACTTCGAAGCAAGTCTTCGAGCGACTCCGAATTAATCCTTCAGTTATTTCGAAAAGAATCCTCCAGCGATCCCGAAGGGAATCCTCCAAGGATGTTGAAGCAAATCGTTGAGGGATTCCGATGCAAATCATCAAAGGATTTCTAAGCAAATCATCGAATGGTTCCAAAAAAAAATTATTTAGGAACTCTGAACAAACTCTATGAGAAATTCTGAAGCAAACCGTCGATGTATTCCGAAACGAAACGTCGCACATAGGAGTAAATAAGCCAATTCTTGGCCAAAACTATTTTTGCGGTTATTTGGGGCTGATATTCCTAGGATGAAGTAATAATTGCCAATTATGAAGGAAATGCAATTTTTTGGCTAAATATATCCACATAACAGTGTAAAACCAGATAAAAATCTCAAAATACATATGTTTTCAAATAAAACGTCGCGTTTTAAGTAAAATCAAAATCTCTTGCTGCCGCTACGTGAACGATTCTAAAATGGCTATATTTCACAAAGTGGCAAGAAACCCGTAGTTAAAGCTCTATCCTTAAATGGATTTTTTAACATTTACATAGGAAAAAAACATCTAACTTATTTTAACCCATGCCCCAAACCCAGATCCCATGCCCTCATGCCCCCAACCCAGATCCCAAAAGAAAAATGGTTGTATAAATTCGCATACACAAAAGTAAACACTGTTTTCTGCTTGAACACTATTTTCTCCTCCTATCAGGGAATAATATCAGCTATGGGCGTTTGAAGCCTTACAACAACCTAGAACGTCCTGAACATAGCAGAGTTCGGAAACAGAAAATATTCTGTACATCAGCAACATCTGTATTGTTCCAAAATAAGATTATCATTCAAACGTAACTTTAGATGTACTGCGGTAAACAATCTACTTTTTAATATCCCTTGGACGCCCTAGGGTATCCAAACTATACTTGAGTTCAGATGTACAGCTACTAAAAAGTTTTTTTTTCGTTCAAACTTGCTTTATTCGCCTTGAAGGTCAATACGCATCGGAAAAGAGCTTTGGGAAATTCATTACAAATAAAAAACGCCGCTAGATCGGATATATATCGAAGCTTTGAGTGACAAAAAGCTACTGTCATGACTGCAGATCGCAAGCTT
>NC_085141.1:116061160-116107862 GCF_024139115.2 Armigeres subalbatus | reverse complement strand
GGCCCGCGCCTGCACAAACTGATGGTCAAATCTGGAAACCGAACAGCTACCGGAGGAGTGGAAGGAAGGGTTCTCATCTACAAGAAAGGCGACAAACTGGAGTGTGAGAACTTTCGAGCGATCACCTCCTAATGCCGCCTACAAAGTGATATCCCAGATCATCTTCCTCTCTGTCACCATTAGTGAACGAGTTCGTGGAAGTTATCAAGCCGGTTCGTTGACGGCCGCTCGACAACGGACCAGATCTTTACTGTACGAAATCCTTCAAAATGCCGTGAATACAGGTCCCAACGCACCATCTGTTCGTTGATTTCAAGGCGGCATACGACAGTATAGACCGCGTAGAGCTATAAATATGGACGAGAACGCTTCCCTGGGAAGCTTACCAGACTGATCAAAGCAACGGTGGATGGTGTGCAAAACTGTGGAAGATTTGAGCGCACTCAGTTCGTTCGAATCGCGCCGGGACTAAGACAAGGTGATGGACTTTCGTGCCTGTTGTTCAACATTGCGCTAGAAGGTGTCATGCGGAGAGCCGGTGTAACAGCGGGGTACGATTTTCAACAGATCCAGTCAATTTATTTGCTTCGCGGATGACATGGACATTGTCGGCCGAACATTTGCAAAGGTGGCAGAACTGTACACCGCCTGAAACGTGAAGCAACAAAAGTTGGATGTGGTGAATGCGTCAAAGACAAAGTACATGCTTGTGGGCGGAACCGAGCGCGACAGGGCCCGCCTTGGAAGCGGTGTTACGATAGACGGGGATACCTTCGAGGTGGTCGAGAATTCGTCTACCTCGGATCCTTGCTAACGGCTGACAACAACGTTAGTCGTGAAATACGAAGGCGCATCATCTGTGAAGTCGGGCCTACTACGGGCTCCAGAAGAAACTGCGGTCGAAAAGATTCGCCACCGCACCAAATGTTCATGTACAACGCTATAAGACCGTTGTCCTCTACGGACATGAAACATGGACAATGCTCGAGGAGGACTGAAAGCACTCAGGTATTCGAGAGACGGGTGCTTGGGACCATCTTTGGCGGTGTGCAAGAAGACGGTGTGTGGCGGCGAAGAATGAACCATGAGCTCGAACTCTGGCGAACCCAGTATCAGAAGGTCACTAAAGCCGGAAGGGTACGATGGGCAGGACATGTTGCAGAATGCCGGACAACCCTGCAAGATGGTGTTCGCTTCCGATCCGCAGGTACGAGACGGCGTGAAGCGCAGCAGGCAGATGGGCAGACCAGTGCAGAACGACTTGGCGAGATGGGGCGTATCCGAGGATGGAGAGATGCGGCCTCGAACCGTGCATTGTGGCGTCAAATTGTTGATTCAGTGTTATCTGTTTAGATGTTAACTAAATAAATGAAATGAATGAATCTGTTGTAGTACATTTATGAACGAATATTACCATTACAATTCATAATTAGTTATCCATCATTTAGCTCCTTTGGAAAATTTTGGCAAAATCTCTTCATATTCACTCAAATTTAATGATTTTCTATTTTTTCACCACATCCGTAAGATTGTAGTTCAATCCATTAAGAAAAAACATACAACCATGCGTTCACCATCATTTTGCAATTGAGTCATTTTAGACCACCATTCAGGGCCCCAGGCCTATTTTAAAACATTTTTAAATGCCTAGAAAGTCATGAAAATTTTATTGTTTTGAATAGGAGATCATGTGAAATGTAGCTGGGTTTGTAAATTTTGGACCGGTACGTTGAAATGGTTGGGTATTTTTATTTATATGGGCGAAAACATCGAAAAAGCTTAAGGGGTGCATTTTGGACCGTTCTCCCCTACCTGCTCATATCGGAGATATAGAGAGAACTCTTTTATCCTTTTAGTTAGAACGAGCGAATCAAGATTAAGGCCAATCCAATTGTCCGGTGGGTAGCAGGCTTAATTCGCATGTGAACGATCTGGTTAACGAGACCGTTGTTAAAGTTCCAAAAACACGTGAGAAAAGTTCTGAATTTTGACTAGTAGGAGGAAAGATTTGAGCTCAGGTAGATTTAATCTGTATTTGAATAATTGTGACTAAAACACAGATTTTACCCCAAAACCGCGCAGATACAGCCAAAACCCAAAACCACAGGCGTTGAGGTTTCTGATCTCGACTAAGTTTCTAGAGTAATAAGCAATGTTCATGTAAAAAAGTCGTGATTAATGTAAATTGTTGGGTTTCAAACCCCTATCATCATGGTTTTCTTGGAGTGGTTCAGCCGTAAAACCCCGCATCGAGGATCCTTAATCGGACGCCATTCGTCGCGACCGCAGTGGCCTGCATGTGATTGCCACGTGTCCCGAAGTCGCTAAGCGTGAACCTTTGGCTTCTTGATCCGGCGTAAACCGCATCCAAGCTACCGAATAGCCTTAAATCGAACAAACAGCATCCACGCTAATCCGAATTCTGCGTCGATCGCACCCAAGCAACCGCCTGTGTCCTTGGCGCCCGCATCCTGCGACGACCGACATCAAAGGTGTTGCCTGAAAGGGTACAGCCAGTGTCTCCAACACCACTTTTGTAGTGCGATACCGTCCCTGCGCAGCCGCGGACACCACGCTCCCGCCTACACGGTAATCTTGAACTACCCTCTTATGACTACAAAGTACGCTCTTTATTGGGAAAATGGGACTACCCACAAAGGTGTAAATTGTTTTCTCTCTTATGTACTTCGCGTATACGTCAGAATGGTATACTTTTTAGTCCACAGAGCAAAGAGAAATGTGTTTATTTGATTCTATTTTACTAATAAAAGTATCATTTTATTCTCTGAATGATTTTGAAAAATACGCTTTTCATGCCAAGTAGCTAAGGAATCATAGATAAGAAAGGACAAAAAAATACATCTCCGGAGTAATTAGCGATGGGGCGTAATTTATGAAAAATAGAAGCGTTAACGCGTAAAACTCTACACATTTACCATCATTAGAGTTGCTTTTGTTAGCCTATTATGACCAAATCGCTAATCCACCCATTCACTTGATTTATTAATTTTGACATATTGATATATATATTAAGTTTAACATATTGTGTACGTGGTTATAACCAGTCGTGGAATAAAAGCAAATTCAATTTTAGATTTTAAGCTTTTGAAACTTTCTCATTTAATGCAGATTCCACCGCAGATCACACTTTTAGGCATTTATGCAATTGATTCGTATTTTCTTGCATAGCAAATTAACGGATACCCTCACACTATTCGCTTTCACTTTGGCTAACAATTTCAATGAAATCGATAAGCTTCACCACAAAGTTGGAATCTTGTAATGAGCACATTGAAAAGTTTCACGAAAGTCTATCGCTTGTACCGAACAAGTACCCAAACAAATGATATGACCTTCTATGAATAACATGAAAACATCGCCTTGGTTAATAATGTGGGGCGGTATCGGCTCTCCGTGTTCGACGGCATATGCAGCGTATTTACCCAATTGAACAGCCAACGCTGTTTGGGATTCCTAGAACAAAAATTAACATAAATTTAGCCAAATAAATAACAAAAATACAAATATTACATACAGGAATCCATCTGACAAGCGGTGAGGCTAGCTCTTCTTCGACTCCCAATGTGTCAACGTTCCTGGGCTTTCGAACACCTTTCCTCGATAGCTGCATCAGAATCCGGAGACATCCACGAATATGATCTGTTGTTAGATGAAGATTTTAGATATACCAGCTAATAACAGTAACGAATTCAAGCTTACCGTCTTTCACTTCCAAAAAAGTATCATTATTGAGCATCAGTCCCAAAGCAAAAACTGATTTTAAATCAGATTCAGAATTGTATCTGGGATTCATTCGCTCATATGCTTTACGGATCTAAAAAAATAATGTTGGCTTATAGCGTAAGAACTAGCAAAAATTATATACATACCATTGCACCGTTATATGATTTGTAGTGAGGTAGTGCCTGGAGTACTTCAGTTACTGTTTTCTTCTCCTTTATGAGTAGGTTATGAAACAATTGCGTGTCTGCCATCATTTGGGATATGCTTCTGAAATTGGCTGGGGTTGCTTCTAACTGAGCACATTCCACGGACATCGCAATTATCTCAGATGGTACACTGTACGCCTCAGACAATTTCGATTTACGGGTATATTTTTTCTTGCTTGGTGATATTAACCGGGAAGCATTCCGAAGATGAGTGTGTATTAAGCCTGAATGTGGATTACCTGCTTCCTTACCACCGTTTATCCAGAAGAACAAAGACTGCAAATAGTTATTCATTCAAAATTCAAACCAACTTGTTATTTTTTTTATAAATTACATAATCCGGCGCATTCTCTCTGGCTCTCGTCAGTTTCAAAATCGGAAAGGTTGCTATGATGTCACATGCCAACTTCTTCTTATCTGTTGTGGTAGGATAACTGAAAAAAAAAGTTCATCCGTTTTAAGAAAACGTCCATTTGAATAATTAGGCTTGTTTTTTTATAAAAAGCGTACTTTGGTCGCTTTGGAAGTGTAGACGAGTTTTGCGATGTGACATATAAATATCCATAAATTGTTTACAAATTGGAAGCAGTAAAAATTCTGTGCTTATTAGAAAACAGTATTTAACTTACCCTTTATTATCCAACATCCTAGAAACCAAATCGTCGCAAAGAATCCGGACCATCAATAATAGTTCCTTATGTGTCGGTACAATGTTGGAATCCAGCTTTGTGTATAAAATCTTCCTGAACTTGGTGTTGCGTTCAAGCAATTCACGCATCTTAGGTAAGATATGAAATAAAAAGTGAAACTAATCTAAGAATACATTATAATAATATAGAATATGAATTAACTTATACCTGCTTTGTTGTAGCTGCTCTTAATTCGTCAGCAGATAATGGAGTAGCTTTAGACTTTTGGGATGAGCTACTCGAGCTAGCCGGAGCTGTTTCCAAAGATTGCTTGCATCGCAACTTTTCAGCGACCGATAAGATCATCAACCGGGGTCCCATTTCGCATATCCCCATGGAATTTAGATGCTCGTCGTTAATAAACATCAAGGATTGATTGGAAAACTTTTGTTCTGCAAAATAGTAATAAATTTTTTATCTAATTTATAGAACTATTCGAAATGTATCCCGTTGCTGTTCCTTACGTGTTATATATGGTATCTAGCTTTGTAAAGAAATATTTGGATTTGTAGTGTCAGTATCATTAAGCTAAGCCAGAAGGAGGAGGAACAGATTTATATAACGTCAGAAAGCTAATAGGTATTTAGTGAACCTGATATGGTAAATTTAACAAGTAATATATTGATCTATACTGTTTCACAATGTATGAATGGCATAAATGTCTTATTTGTTTAGTCTAGTATACCATGTTTTCTGGGATTCCCTTTATACATAGGAGAATTATGTGTCCAAAGGAAGTATAGTACTGAGGTATTAATTAGTTTTCAAAGAGAAAAACGAATAAACATTTCTAAATTCACAGTAACAGTTTATTTTGAACAGTTTTGATTCCCTAGTCTACATATTTCAAACTTATGAAAAAAGATTCACTCAAACCGTAGCATTTCCACAAACTGTATGTTTTTCTAGTTGAAATTCTATCAATTGGTATACGCAAAACTTGATCAATCAATCTCACTTCGTAACTATTGTATATTTCCCAAAATTTAAATAAATCCAAAACTTGAATTATACATATATAGTCGTCGTCACTTCTAATAATTGCGTTCAAAATTCCATATGTTTCAGATGCATAAGAGTTGTATTTAACAATCAAGTTTGGTTGTAACGAAGTGCCGTTGATTTTCAAATGTTTGACGTTATTAACGTGTTCAGGTAGATCAAATAAAATTAAATTAAATTCAAACGATGCTTTGTTTTGTTTTGCTTCGGATATAATATGAGCTTTATCAGTTTCGTAGCTATGATGCAAAATTGAATTGATTTGTTTTAAATTAATCCTGTTCGTTAAACTTAAGGTGATGTTTCTAAAATTACAACAAGTTTTCGATTGCGCTTTTGTTATCTTGAAATTAGCCTCAAATTGCAAGCAGCTCATTTTTCCTATCGGACCGTTGCGTTCTATTATTTCAGGGTAGTGTGCAATATGGTGAACTTTATTAATCGGCTTGATAGACGGAAAACAAATTTTGAAATTGGAATGGAAACAGTTTATACTACTCTTTAAATCTTCTACCATTTCTCTTGACAGTGAATTGGAAAAGGAATAAAATGTGATTTTCAGAATGTTTTGTACAATTTTTATGAAATTTTCGTTTTTTTTGAAAAAGGTCAGCGAAAAGAAAAGGTGTTGCACGAAGTAAAAGCCAGGTTTGTGACGCAGATTGTGACAATGCATGCCCAGATGTTCTCAAACTTTTTGCGGAGAAGTTTCCACAGGGTTTATCCTTACATTCGGCAATACCATAATCATATTCGAGTATTCTCGCATTCAGTTCATCTGCAGAAATATTTTTTGAAATATTAACAAAGTTATTGAAAATTTGTTTGAGAACCAGAGGGACAATGCCTTCCAGCACGTCGTGCATGGGATCGAATGAAACATTCTCCGTAATATGAAAATATTTTAATGAACTGAAAATGTTATCACGAATGACTCCACATATTGCTGGGGTAGTAGACCCGTTTTTAATTGCGACCAAATCGTGTTGATAACTTTGACGGGTTCTACGTAAATGTTCATTTCCATATTTCCCATTATGAAGGTCCGGTCGTGCTATGTAGCAAGCTCTGCAAAACATATTTGATTGCGGAGGCATTAAGTGCAATAACTCATGGATGGCAGCAGTATCACCCAGGATGTTTAAAGTAGCTCGCAAAGTATAACTCTCGCCATTAACATTTATATTAACACCTTGATCTGATTGCAAAACCTTCAAATCATTTAACAGGGGTTCAATAATAGTATCGAGGCCATACTTTCCTATGAGCTTACTTTTAACCATCAGGCACGTGTAAACATGGGAGACTGAACTGTTAATTTTGTCGTCAAAATTTTGAATTTTAAAGGAGAAAATCGTGAGCTTCTGTTTCCCCTTCCGCGAACCCAATGGATTGCATGTTTCAACATCGTCCACGTGCAATGATATACGGAGAGCATTAGGGTGTTTCTGAAGATATCACTTCTCATCAAATACGAACCATCCTTGAAACTACAGCATGCATGCATTAGATTTCGTTTCGTTCTCACTCATTATCCTGGCATCGGAGTTCTGCATTATTAAGGAAATAGTGTCCCTCACTGAAATGTAATGCATAGTGTCCTTTACGGTACTCGTCTTCTTGATAGATCGCGAAGTTTTCTTGCCCTTAGACTGTCTATGTCGCTGATAACAAATGGTTCGTACAACTTTTCGAGATCCTAATATGAATTCTTCAGGTCTGAACTCTACATCGAGCATTTCCCGAGATAAAACTTACATTGTTGTTTGGAGATTTTACATCTGAATATAAATCTGAATATCCATTGCGTTTACTAAAAACTACATTTCGTCAACATCGAGGCACTGCGTTTAGATATTCTCTGATTAGGCCAAAACAAATTTGATATGACCCAAAATGTTAATAGAGTGTTTCATAAATAGTTGCACTTCAGTCTCGTTAGGGAAACATCTGATCGCATAGCAGTGATGAAATCTGCAGCAATGGCCATCAACCCTTCTTTTGAAATAGACTCCGCAGAATAGTGCGGATTGATGATCTCTTCAGCAAATGGAGAAACCTTTTCGACTTCAGTATCCATTTGTCTCCAAAACATTATCCTGACAGTTCATCCGGCTCTTCCGGATCTTGTCGGACATGGATGATGCTCCTGTATGGGTCCTGCGCGTTTAAAGCAAGTGGAGATTGTGCCACAATCAACACACCGGAAGGGGATCGAATTCCGTGCGCTAATATTTATTTTGTGGTAATATTTGATGTGTGCCTTCAGCTCATCCACATAACCACAAATGCGGGTGCTGCATCCAGATACCGGGCAACACAGACCTTCGCGTTTTAAAATTTATGAAAACAATGCAAACAAGAACAATAATGAATTACCTGTTAGTTTCGCCATCGTTTGATCGTCTAAGGCTTTGGATAGCTCCTCCATTTTCACTTCTGCAAAATGCAAACCGAGCTTCAAAATGTTTAAAATGGAAAAAGGTGACTTTTCGATCGGAACGCTTGTTCAAAAATGGCGACTTGTCGCCGCTTGAAATTCTCTTACTACACAAGGTTACTTTTTAAGCATATTTGCTTGTAGTTGGCATACTCAGCAATGTGTAAAAAGTATTTCCTATTTATTACTAAAATCTATGCATTTTTTGACGTTTATCAAGTATTCTTGGAAATGTGTAAAAAATATTAATATAATGACATAGATCAGAATTACCGTAGACAACTACTGTCCCCTTGAGAAACATCGTATTCATACTGGTCGCCATACAAACGAATTCGGCGGTGTCATGAGCCCTCCAAGATCGCTCCTCTAGTGCGGACCGCAAACGTTTGCCAACAGTGTCGACGACGGGCAAGTGTTTTATCATCGGTCGTAGTGTCTCAAATTTTCAACGCTCGGCCGCAGAGCGATCATTATTAGCCGGCGCACTGCTGCACTATGGGGAAAAGGGTGGCCATTAATCGAAAAATTTAGTATTTCCAATTTGTCTAATTTATATATCATACTGATCTGAAAGTCGAATGTCGGACAGTAATCCGGTGAAAATGGTTCTCGACAACGATCCGACGGGAACAAGAAGGCGAGGTGGGCAAGGTGGATCGATCAGGTGAGGACGACTTGGACCCTCCGGACTGCGTGGTTGACGAAGCAGCCATAACAGCTGAATGGAGAAGTCTTTATGTGCAGCAGGCACCCGCCTTAGTCTGGTGATAAATAAACTGATCTGAAAAAATCTTTGAAATTCATTTAATTTGATATTTATCGATTATTTTAAAATGGATATATTTCTCCGCCAATATCGTTTCGATATGAGTTCCAATACAGTTCCAACTCATACAGTGAAACGATATTGGCGGAGAAATATATCCATTTTAGAATATTAATCAGTAATGTCCACTCAAAAGTTGGCATACTTATCCAATTTCTTAAAAAATTAGGAACAAAATAGATGACAATGTGTTGTTTTGAATGGAGCATACTTACGTTAATCCTCCATCAGGATGTGTCAATTTTAAAATATTCTTCTACTTTTTCAATCGACCAGCGGTTTTTTGGAGACTTTTATTTAAAGTTTAAATTCGAAGTTTACATCTGTTTTTTTTATTTTGACTGTAATATATCATAAGAATTTAGAATATTTCAATTCTATAAATTATAAAAACTTACCTAGATGAGATGCGCTATTTTAAACTTTAATATTGTTTAATAAACCATTTTCCTGGTGTATTTACCTTGCGAGCAAAAGCTTGATTTTTAATTTAGTATTCTTTCAGCAGGGCCCTCCTTAGCCGTGCGGTAAGACACGAGGCTACAAAGCAAGACCATGACTGACGGTGGGTTCGATTCCTGCGTGCTGGTCTAGGAAATTTTCGGGTTGGAAATAGGCATAAAAGTATCGTGTTAGCCTCATGATATACGAATGCAAAAATGATAACTTGGAAGTGCTTAAGTGAACACTAAGCTGCGAGGCGACTCTGTCCCAGTGTGAGGATGTAATGCCAATAAGAAGAAGAAAAAGATTCTTTCAGCATTTCCTTAGTTATTAATTGAAAGCTTTTCTATGCCCACTATTCAATGAGTCTGTGTCTTGTATGGAAAGTTTAATGGATACACTTTGCCCAGGGAGTGAAGAATGTTTCCCACCCGAAAACATCCTAGATCGAGCTGAGAATCGAACTCGCCATCTACAGATTAGAAATCCTACGCCTTTGCTCACAAGACTAACAGGAGACCCTAATTACTGTTAAATAATGTTTCTAATAACTGTTAAATAAGGTAGGATTAAAATTACTGTGATTCAAAGCTATAGCAGAATTTGATCAACTAAATTGAGCCATTTTGCTCTATATTGGATCGCCATTCTATTTCCATCATCTACCAACCATCAACCGAACTGACGCCGACGGTCCCCTCGGGATGCATCGTCGCTGTCCGACTGAATAAAGTTGTTCCGACACAGCCCATTAATATTAATTCTGCGATAAAAGTTAGATAGCTTTAAGCGAAACCAGCGTAAACAAATTGTTGCTTCCACCATGCCGTTGTTTTCGCGTTTGCCTTCTTCGTTTTAATCTGTATTTAGTATTGTCGTTCGTTATGATACTGTTTATCTTTTCATCTACTATGCGGCTTCAACTTTCCCAGCGGAATTTGAATTTATGAGCATGATAGTTTTCACAATTCTTAGTTTATCTGTCATTTCTGTATAAAAGTTAAGCTTTCCACGCCTCAAAACTAACAATATGTCAATATGCTATTGTGCAATTTTTGTATTGTATATTGCTAGAAAAACTCGAATTCTTCTCTCAAGATGTCAATCAGTAACCAATAAGCATTAAAGTAATATACTATGTAGCATTATACTGGCATTATGCTCCATGCTGTATATAAGCATTTCGAAACCTGGCTGTTCTAAACCATTCTCAAAGCAACTCATGAGAGGCATAGTCTTAAAATAATTTGAATGCACAATTTGTTTTTCGTTATGCAATAGAACAGCCATTAGTTACCCTTTAAGGCCTGTAGTGTTCTACGTCAAATGTTTCCAATATGGAACCATAGCAGGGCTTTGTCCAATGAACTTACATTTGAAAATAGAAATCGGGTACGTGCAGAATGTTTTTTCCATTCCAACCATTGACAGGAGTTTGTCATTAATTAACCTATCACTAATTACATAGTTTAGCTACATTTTATTCATTCACTATTTTCGATGGATGCATTAAAGCAACTACTGTAGCTGTTTCATTGCAACTAGGTATGACGTTTGGACGTTGCATTCTGAGATGAGTTAGAATTTAGTTTCAATGTTCCTGAAGGGATTTTGTTTATGTTAGAGCAAAATATTCTCTACCATCTCATCTCTTATGGGCCAGTGGTAAGAGCGATGACTACATCGTTGAGCTGGCAAAGCGCGAGTTCGAATCCGCCTCAGAAAGTTAAAAAATATGTTCCATTTCAAATATGAAAATACAATAACGATATAATAGAAAAAAACTATGTAAAAAGTAGAAAAAATGCCATTAAAAAACTTTTTTCTTGTTTTAAAAATTAATTTATTCAGCATTAAGGATGCTCAGTAAATTATTCAAAATTTCTACTTTATCGATAAAGTAGGATTGACATTTAAGCCAATATATTGGCCAGCTTAAATAGAATAAACGACTACAGGGCTTATTGGCATTTAACGTTTTGCAGTAAAGGCGCATATAATGCCACTTAAATGCTTTATATAATGCTTACTGGTTACCTGGGTATCTATCAGAAAATCCTATTGAAAAGAAAATTAAAGTAATAAAAGTGTATGTGTGTCGTTATGTCTCTAAAATATCAGACGACCCAAGGGATCAAAACTGCAAAGATAAAAACGAAAAGCTATCTGTATAAGACGATATAATGCGCCCTACTTGGCCAAAACGCCCCAGTTCTATTTCTAGAAAACTAAAACCAACTAAGAGCGGTACCTTTAATATTTATAAAACCGTATACTGTGTGATTGTGGAAGTCTTACCCTATATTGTATAACAGCTGTAACCAACCTATATCTTTTATTTTTTGTTTGAGTGTAATAATGCATAAATTTTAGTGAACAAGGTCACTGAGAAAGTTGTATGAAGAGCTGGTGGATGCACCTGAGAGGTCTTCTGATAGCGTATGTATACAACACACAAGTCACAGCTTTAACGTCGTCGTTATTATAATAAATCATTTTGAGCATCAAACGATCAAAGACAGTAAAGATACCATGCGAAGGAACACTTTATGCGACCATTAGACATGTAAATAAGATTAGACGGTGATTTTTGCATGAACACTGTGCTGAGAGATGAAATTTGCAACTTTAACCTTGTACCTTGATTGGGCCTGCATTTTGATTATTTTTTTTTCGCATAATCAACAATAAACAAAATGTTTGAACTACATCGAAGTACTCATGTTTTGAGGCATGGGTCTTAAGCGGTTGGTGAATTTTGAAACAATTAACTTATAAGATTTGTTTAAAACTATGAAAGCTCTTGAATGAACATGCCATTATAAAGTAAGGGCATACAAGATCTGAGTACAAAGTGCAGAAATAATGGAAAGCAATTTTCCACCATAAGCATAACTCCAGCTTGGAACGATCCATCACAAACCTACCGACTTTCTTTTGGATGGAATACATCACGATGGTCCACTTTGATTTCTTGGTAAAAGTCCGTCAATATGGTAGATAATTTTATAAAATGAATTCCATTTCATAAAACATTTCAAGCGACAGACCAGTTGATCAAATGCCAGTTCAACAGTTGAACATTCGGGCAATACGAAACGGTTTGACATGACGTCTGTTTGTCTGTGCATTACGCTATCCGTTTAGATGTAGAATGCACCGTGGTGTTGTTTTTTCGAGTGGCGGAGAGACCAGCCATATCCAGCGGTATGAGCCACCGCGAATCTTTGCAGAAGTAGATGACGATAGCAGGTCTACAGCCAGGATGTTTTTCTTTAATAAAGTTCGTTCCGTTTATGAAGTGGTTGTATGATGATTCAATTTGCATAATTTAAGTGAAACCAAACGTGATGGATGTGATTCTTATATAAACTCATTTAGTTGAAATGGAGAACTCTTCCGTTCACGTAATCATATAAGGTTAAACATATTTGCATCCAATCGTTGTTGTATAGCCTAATGTTGCGGTAGTGTTAAAATAGTCCATTTTGAATATAATAGCATTAAAAACAACTGTTGATACGTTTAAACTCTTCGAATTAACAACTAAACCTGTTTTTGTTTGACAAATTCCGTTCAAAATGATGAAAAATCAGCATTGTTCATTAAGACATTGATTCCTTTGATACTATTATTGCGGTAGTGCTAAGGTCCTATCGGTATCCTAATCGGTATCGGTCCTAAGGTATCGATCCCCATAAGAATTACATGCAATACCGCAACAACAGGACTGACCTTAAAAAAATATCGCAACTATAGGCAACTGTATCCTATTATTGCGGTAGTTTGTTTTTATTATTACAAAAACAAAATAGCATAAGTTCAACACAATCGATGTAATATTTACGTCCAGCATTCTATTCAACTACAGCAATGTGGAAAAAGACCAACAGGTGATTTTTAAAGAATTTTTGAAATCAATTTTGTTGTGACACGGTGCTTAACCCTTCCATAATAGGTCGGTTTACCCTAGTAAAAAAATATGAGAATTGAAATGGTTCAACCTTGCGTATGTTTCAATTATGTTGTGCACCCTTCTTTTTACTCAATAGGGAGAAAGTTGTGTTATCTGTTTAAGAATTTTACTTACTTTTGATTAAAAGTAGTACTATTCAAAACTTAATAATAGTACGAGAAAGGAGAAAGTACGGTAATGTACATGTAAATACATCAAATTGTACTCTAAATTGAATGGAAAATAACGAAAAAGAAACCTTTTTGCCAGGAGTGATAATTCTAATTGTACAAAGTAATAGAGCATTCTACTCATTAAAGTTAGTATCAAAATGACAATATTAAATTGTTTTTATAAAGTTCTCTGAAATTTGGTAAAGAAGAAACACAAATTTAAAATTTTCAAATGGTATAATAATAATCATCCTATCTGATGGAAACCTCTTGTGTTGTATCAATAACGTGGTGCGCTTCCCCTAGTTTGTACGGTTTTATGGGTTTGGGTCTCTATGGGCCTTGAAGCAAAGTCACTGGATTGCCCATCCGGAGATAGCGAGTTCGATTCTCGGTCCTATCTAGGATGTTTTCGGGTGGGAAATATTTTCGACTCCCTGGACATAGTGTTTCCACTGTACTTGCCACACAAGTTACATATTCATGCAATGGCGGGTATAGAAAAGCCCTCAATCAATAATTAAGAAAATGTTAAAACTAGATTAAAAAGGAAGAAAAAGAAGGTTTTTTAAAAGTTTACTACTGTAAAAAATATTGAAAACAAAACGATAAAGCTCTTGAAAAAGTGGAATTATCAACAGTAAATAGCTTAAAATCTTCTCAAGCTTTGTTTTAAATTCATGCTGGATACATTATCGAAAGTTTCAATTATTCAGCATTTCGCGCCTGAAAGTGTATTTCTATTTCAACGGTTCGTAAACCACTAAAAGCACCATAATGCATTCACAGGCAGTGTTCACCTAATCAAAATTCTCATATCATGTATACGCCGTTCATCGTTTAATGGAGTATGATTTCCATATTGCATATTCCACCGCTCGCTCACTCCAACTCGACACGAAATCGTGAGACAGCCAGCATCATTGCGCTAATTTGTCCTTTTCTTCACGCTGTCGGCATATGTTTCTTTCAGATGATCGGTAGCGTGAGGACGGCACATGTCGACCCGGCGTGGTTCCTCGCCGATGGGTACTCGAGGGAGAACACTCAAGGCACAACTGTGAGACCGGTAAACACACTGCGAATATCACCCCGGCGGCGAGCGGATGGTACTAGTGACCACAAAAGCTGTGCTTTAATACAAACAAGACTGAAACTAGGTACATCATGTGAGTATTACCAACCCGCCGTAAACAGAGAGCGATTTGGTATGATTGGGGAAACAGAGTAAGCGCAAACTGCTTCCCATAGAAGAGCTTTTATAATAACGGTACTCGTCGAAAAGCTTTCGGAAAATCATTTCCTGGATAAAGGGTGACTATCTTTATATATCGTCGTGGTACACGTTGACGAAAACTTTATGAGCAAGCTATTTATAGGAATTGGTACTCTTTATGTGCCTTGATGGATTCAAACTCACTGATCCATGGACGATTCAAATAAAGTAGATAAACTGAAACGTGAACAAATTTAAGCTAAGAAAGTGATGTGAATGCTAAAATCTTTACGTTATTACGTACATTTTTTAAATGTGGTTCACAATAGGCGAGAACTTTGACCATTCATATAACATTTATATTAAGTATAAGTCTGAATACTGATTCCATGTTGGTAATAAATTCTGATTTCCCGAGAGTATTCGAAGTATAAAAATCCTAACTTTTCCGTTGATGATGGAAATTCTCATTGTTGACAAATTTATAGTTAGAAATGGTTTGTCATAGGCTGAATTTCTGGAGTGGTGCTCACTGCGTGATATTGTAAAGCAAGACAAAGACAATGTTAGGGTCTATTCCATGGTCAAATAACAGTGATGTGCTGTTATGTTTTCTCAGAAAGTTTAATTCTTTTTTGATAAGGATTGCTTTAATGAGATTGCTCTCAATGAAGTCAAACCTCTATGAGTCGACATTGAAGAGATCATCGCTCCGGTGACGAGCCAGCCTAGGGCTGAAATAAAGACAATAAAAAGGATCATCGCACTATGGAGATTTAGGCGGACATTAATCGGAAATCGACTTTCACTATTCATTTTTGCACTTTTTTTCGAAAGTAGATACACAAGATAAGAAAACTTTAAAATTTCACCTACG
Organism: Armigeres subalbatus; assembly: GCF_024139115.2. NCBI lineage: Eukaryota > Metazoa > Arthropoda > Insecta > Diptera > Culicidae > Armigeres > Armigeres subalbatus. The sequence continues at coordinate 116,092,287 of NC_085141.1, read as the reverse complement.
ATTTATATGTTTTGAGATATTAATAATCAAAGTTGAGAAAAGGTAAAAAACACAGATTTTTTCTTTAAAATTTTGCTTCACTTCCTTTCCAGTTTGAAAGGTTTTTTCTGACACGATAGCAAAGGTTTATATAAGCGTTGTAAAATAATTAAAGGGCTTTCATATCGTACTAACAAAAATCGATATCCTGAAAGGAATAGGTCAAAAATCAAATACAATCAAAACACAAACAAAACATTGAAGAAAATTGAAATTATTTTCAACAAAATTCCAATACTTTTCCCCGCGGAGATATTTAGTTGTGGATCATATTTGGGATGTGTATGCTGAATTCCATGGAAAATCTTGCGCAAACTTGCACCATTTTGAGAAAAGCGATTTAGAAAAAAACATTTGACTGGCTGTCTTCTTGTCTTTCTTGTATATAAACCCAGACATAAAGGCACTCGGCAAAGGCAAAAGTGTCGAACCGGTGTAGATACTGTCTTAAGCAATAACCATGGCTGTAAGGACCTGGAGTTGAAGTGAAAGTGATTCCCCATGGCACCTCTTGACCACGTACCTATCTCGGTATCAACCTATGTCATTTCGAAGCACTATATGTCTTCATCGATAGCGATGTCAATGAACTTATCCTTGGTAATGTGCAGAAATTACATCGTGCGACACAGTACAGTACACTTCCCTCAACTCTTAGGCACGCTGACCTATAGACAATTCGCCATCTCGACCAGGAAAGACGGTTGTAGCATACATCTCAGAATCAGATGAACTTGGTGGAAGCAAAGGTATGGTATTTCTGACCACTCTACATGTAGTTTTCAAAAATTTATCCAAGGTAACATTTATTAGAGGCCTATTTTTCATTATTTTTCTTAAAATCAGTGTTTCTCTAAAATGACCAGACAAAAAGTCTTATGTGGCGAAAGTATTTATCAAAGTCCCAGAAGTTTTTGGAAAAGTATCCAAAATATGACATATTCTACTTGAATATCATTAATTTGTTTATTTACTTGAACAATTTGAAAACTTTTGGAATGTATGGTTAAAATATTTTCTAGTCAAGGTTGTGAGCGATTGGTATAAAAAGATTAAACTTTTTGCGTACCAGTTATAGTTTTCTGCTTTTTAGAAAGTTCTAAGCTCTTCTACCATTGCAATTATTGCTCATTCAAAATATAACAAGTATAATTTAGTGATATTTTGTCTGTTTGTGCCATTTCTTCCTTTAACTTAACTCCAAAGGTAGTAACCCTTATACGTAACAAAAAAACACGTGGATATTGACAAGTGCCATTCCACTAAATTGATATTCATAACTTCAACAATTTTCAACCGGTTGGATAATTTTGACAGTTTTGAAACAGAAACTTATATACTTTTGCCAGTTGTCAAAGTTAACTTGGCTTACATGGTTATTCAAGTCACAAATAGGCCGAGTCCGTAACAAGGCTACATTCAATCAGTTTCAAATATGCTACAAACTTTTGCCTTCTTAAATTGAAGGTGTTCACAATTATATACTTCAGGTAATGCAAAATCCCTGAAATGAGGTCTTAGTCATCCGAAAATCTCTGGAGTAAACTAAGGATCTACTCAAGTAACAAAACCTATTATACAGAATTCAAATATTTAATTACGTACTCTTTGTAGTTACATGTAGAATGCATTTGATATGTTCCAGTCATCAAAATCTCAAGTAAGGCCTTAAGGTCTACACTCGTAACCATGGGTCTATGGACTTATCTCAAAATGGTACATGCTTTTTTGCGCATCTTGAAATCAAATCCAAGCAACACTCTTAACACTCGGTGAGTAACAACAGCTGTGGTGTGACTTACTAACGGTCTGACTTATGGACAACGCGTCGTATTTGGAACTTTTTGCTTATTTTAAAAAAGCACAAGAGGGGTGGAGCCAATTTGACATCTGCAATACAATGAAAATAAAAACACAAAAAACCAGCCGAGGAAACTGAACCATGGACCTTGAGATTGCAATCTTCTATGTCACACCATCAATTCTATTTAGATTCTGCTACAAGTACACTACAAACAATAAAGTCATTGCCTTCTTTGTACCTTCCTGGAACATACGGGGAACTGTCAAAAATAAAATACTATAGATGAGCTCAAGTATTTTTACAACATATCAGAAACATTGTCGTAACAACTTAATGAACCGAGTAATAATTTTACAACTTATCTGTTTGTTTTCTGATATACTGGAACACATCGATTTTAAACCACCCAAAAGTCAGATGGGTAGAATATTGCGACGCCACTGACAAATTGAAATATTGTGATTTTCTGAAACTAGCAATGCCAACGTGCTTGACTCGTTGGTGCAGATGTCTTCAACTTGCAATTTATTAGAACAGCTACCTATTTGCAAGATTTTGCGCGTGCTGCTTAGGATGTGATCACTACATATATTCTGCCTGAAAATTCTGGATAAGTCCTCTGACACCTTCACTGCATATGTTCATGGTCATCAGAAAACCCTGGAAAGGCCTTCAGGTCTACACGCATGTGAGAGATCTTTTAGATTGTTTCAAAGTGGTTGCATGCCTTTGTGGTACACATAGAAGTACAGAGCCGCTTTATTTACATGTAGTGGTCATCGAAAATCCTGGAAAAGGCTGCCAGATCTACGCGTAACAGGAATCTTTTTGGGTGTTTCAAAACTGGTACATGCCCTTTTGTGGTATAGTGAACATATTTATTGCATATGTTCATGGTCATCAAAGAAGAGCAACCCTGGAAAAGGTATGGGTACACATGACAAAGATCTTTCAAGATTTTTCAAAAGGTATTACATACCCTTTATTGCCACATAGAATAGATTGCGTCATTGCACTTAGGTGCATGGTCATCAAAAGAAAACCCTCGAATGAGCCTTTAAATCCATGGTACCAGAGATCTTTGTTGTTTTCAAAAAGTGGTACATGCCTTTGTGATACATAGAATAAGACCATTCATTGCACATATTTATGGTCTTCAAGAAAGAATGCTAGAACTAGGCTAGTGAGCATTAGGATCTGAGATATATCAGCCATTTTAAATTTAATTTTTGTACCTTTGGTCCATAGATAAAATACGTTCGGCATGCCGTGGTATCCCTAGAATTTATGGGTAAGACTAGGCTAATAGGAATATCTGGGGTCTCATTTCAGGGACTTTTGCATTACCCAGGCATATGCATAATTTAATTCTAAGAAGCGCAAGAGCTTGTAACATATTTGGAAAACTGGTTGAACCTTCAATTTACGCATGCTGAGCTCTTAAGCCTTACTTCAAGATTTCTTGTAGAACCAAGGACAAAGCTGTAAACCTTGTCAATGGGCAAACAGTATATGAGTTTCTGTTTCCAAACTGTCAAATTATCTAAATCAGTTTGAAAATTGTTAGAAATTGTAAAAATATCAATTTAGTGATTACAGGTACCCTGTCATTATCCACATGGTAAAAAATCAGATGCCTTCCCCATCCCTCTCACTGTATCAACGTGATTTTCTCACAGATGCTACATTTTATGGAGTTCTTAGATGTCACCGAGTTTCAGCTTTCAGCTATAAAAATTCTTCAAATATCCCATTTGAATTTGAAAAAGGAACACAGGAATTCCGTCAGCGCATAGTTAATAGTATTTCCATAATCTTTGGCAAAAGAAATTGCTTGTTTGCCTTTCGTTTGATGGTACCATCAATAGCTTCTTGAAGGCCTTTTCCATTTGATGTTGCAAAAGGTGTTGATCTGCTTCTAAGCTATGTTTTAGAATTAATTACCTTGCAAAGTTCTTTTATTTTTATGCTGTACTTAGCTCACAGACTAAAAATGCTTTTGTAAAATCGATCGACTGTTCAAAAGTCAATTAATTTTAAATGTATATATACTAAGTGAACAGCTTTTTGTGGGTCATGCTTCTGATATAATAAGCTAACGTTTTCTAATTTGCAATCTCTTTTAAAATAAACTGAAATGAATATTTTGATGCCTGGGAATTATTCAATGATAACCCTGCATAGCATTTGGATAATAGACGACAATTTTCCAGAGAAATCCAGTAGTAAATATTTCATTGACCCTAAACTACTCTTTGTTTTTGAAAAAGTGTATTGTTGTTTGCAAATAATGTCACTTAGTTATAAGTTTATCAACTTTTTCAATAAAAATACGATACAAATTCATCTACAGGCGTTATAACGGTTTCTAAATTACACCGATCAGAGGTAGCCATTGCTGGAAACAAATCTTCTTATCCACTATTACAATTCAAATATCACTCCAGTTTCGTTCAGCAACATTGCCCCGTTGCAAAGCAATTATTTGTTTTTTTATGAAGCCAATTGTTTAAAGTTTAACTGATACAAAGTCAAAGAAAATATAAACGCCTTTTCAAATGTTGGTCCCACATTATTGAATTCTTCGCGTTGCTTCCTAAACATATTTTCATACGTTCAAATGCTCGTTGGTTGATGATAGGTTACTGAACCTATATTTGGCATAGGCACTTTACGCTAATAAGCTAATTTTCACTCAATATGGATAGAAAGAAGTTTTTGTTAACTTTTTTTCCTTAAATACGTCACAGTAACATTATTCCCAGAAAAGTTGAATAATTGCAATACTTATCTGCAGAAAAAAAAAATCGATTTTTGAGATGAGGTTTTTTTGTAATATCGATTTTAATTTCTAAACCTAATTTTTTTCAGTGTAGAAATCGTTTATTATTTTTGAATATTTTTCAAAAACTACAAATTTCCGACTGTGCGCCAACACTTTTGTAGATCTTGTCATTTTAGAGTTACATCGATTTTAAAAAAAATAATGAAAAAATAGGCCCATATCAAATGTTACTCTTGGCAATTTTAGGAAGGAAACAAGTATGCAAGTGTTAAATACCATATCTTTATACCAAGTTTCATTCGAGTCTGAGATGGTGCTGCAGCCCTTAGAAGGTTAACAAAATTCGTCTATACATGCTCGCTTCGTTCTGTAGCAGTTAATACACAGGACGTACTAAGCGGCCCCCCATACCTCAGGTATGTACAGAGCGACACTAGCCAGCAACTTACGTTTGCTGGCATAAACAACAAAACTGTGTACATCATCCGGGACAATGGTATACTATAGCCTGCACGCTTGCAGACGTAATTGACGTGGCTACCAAAGGTGAGCTTATCGATCAGCTACCCCAGAGTTGATAGGCGTTCAGAGTGACCGCGCAGTTGCCTGCCCTTATCAGTGCTTGTTGCTCGACTTTCGGTTGCTAACAACAACCCCTCAATGATCTTGTGGTGAGGCCATTTCTAATAACTATGAACTCATCCACTCCTCACAATTGCGATCAAGTGGGCTTGATCAACTCCACCATCCAGTTCGCCGTGAACCTCCAGCGTAATATCGTCAGCAAGCCGACGTTACCCCTACGCCACCAGAGACTTTGTCCTCAAGACACCCGTAGTACATGACGTTCCTGCTCGGACCCAATATGGAACCTTGGAACCCTGAGGTTATCCAGCGCACTTCGCCCGCCTCCGTCCGTATACCACGCGGGAAGTACTGCTACCAGCTGCTCGCTTCGCATAGACCGGTATTGTGCTCGCGATGAATATTTCCTTAAACACCTCGTCTTCGAGTGATGTCTTCCAAACACGAGCTGGACCTCGCCCATCTTCAAATCCGCTGAATGCTGGTCGTATAGTCGATACTGCGGCGAACCGCCAGATGGATGCGCTGTAAGGTGTAGCCATCATCTACCCTCCAGTTCAAACTACTCGTTTGGCCAGGAGCTGGAGCAACGTTGATAATCGACTCGGCTTCGTTCCAGCAGTAGAGTGCGCAGGTACCTACGTTGGCCAGATCATCAACATGATGATTCAGCCCCGTTGATTCGTGGGCGGCCCCATTCCACGACTGACGTTGAAGTCCCCGCGCAGCAACGGCCTGCACGCCCATCGGATTAGCCGTCAAACAATCCAGCCGACCGAACTGCTCGATCGACCATCGAGGAGAAGCGCATAGCAACTACAGAAGTGAACCCCGTTAGATTTGGCAATGACGAAGCCCTCGTGTGTCGGGCAACTCTTGGACAAATTGTTTCCCGTTGTCCATCGCCGTATTTTAGACCCATCGGTGACAGTACCGTTCTGGCAGGTACCGGTAAGGATCCGCTATGCTGGCGATATCCATCCTCCATTCAGCAACCTCACAGCTTTAGCAGTTGCTGAAGCTACATCCTGATGGTTAAGGTTTAGCATTACCTGCACTGAGTTTTACCTTCCTTCAACGCCGAGCACTTGGGACACTATGGAGCCGGAGATTGTAATAAAATGTCTAAATTTATACGAAAAAATCGCCAAAATGCTCATTTTTTAGCTCTTATCCTTCATGATTTACTCGCAACAAGTTGCATTCAACAGACACCTTGTCCGCATTACTTCCTAATGAAAAATTGGTCAGATCGGACCATGGGCTCCAGAAGCTGTCAAAATACAAATTATACAGACGTCAACACTTATCTTCAACCGATTTGCTGGCAACAAGTCGACGCAGAACCCTATCCCGTTATTTCTTATTGAAAATTGGTCCGATCGCACTAATGGCTCAAATTGTGGCTAAAATACAATTTTTATCTTTTAACCCGTGCAAAAAGCTCACTCATTTTTCGGGCAACTTATTTTAAGTAGATCGCGACATGTTGCATTCGACGGGAAAACTTATCCCGTTGGTTTTTGGCTTTTTGAAATCAGCCACATCGCACAATTCAGTATTTTTTGTGAAACTTTATCCAATCGATTTGCTTGCGGCCCGATCGCACCATGGGCTTGATTTTCCACCTTTCTCGTACACTACATGTACCGAAAGACTATAATTCAGAAAGCTTCTTTCAATAGCTTTTTTTATTTTGAATTTTTTAATAGTTATTATTCGTACCTTTTGTTGAATTTGAAATTCTGTGGACATGTATAAAACGTTGGAGTATTATTTCAACAGTGACAATTTAGATTGATTATGGTTATTGCGTACCAAGGTTGCTAACGTTAATTAACGATTTACGTCGTTAACGTTAACCTTTCAAATATGCAACGTTGACGGCATTGCGTTGGGTTTTGACGATCAACGTCAATGTAAACGAAGAACGTTGAATCAACGTCAACGCCAACGTTAATCGTATCGTTCATTTTCACCCAGGAGTGAAAAATTTTCTATCCTGTATTTTTTAGTTTTAACATTCTTGATTTTCTAAAAGGTGAGAATGGTAGTAAAGATGTTAATACTCTGCTCTGATTTTTTTTCCTTATTGGGTATTTTAATCATTTTAATCTTTTTAATCACCATTTGTTAGATCTATTGTGATATACCGTGGGGCATCGAAATCCGTACACTTAAGCACTTTAGTATATGAAAAAGTCATTAGAAAATAGGAAACAGTAAATAAAATTTGTCATTGACACAGGGCATGAAACTACTACTTTTTGAAGTGTTCCATTTACTTATTAAAAACTACGAAAAACATGATAAAAAAATAGATAAAATCAACAACTACTTTGACTCAAAGGTAGTCACCGTGGACAGATTTCCGAATCAAGATAAAATCCGTACAGCTATTTTTAACTAAATATTTAAATTGAAGCCGTCTGATTGACTAAACTACGACTGTAAATAGTTTGATACGCACTTTGAGAAGCGATCCCTTTGAATTCTATTCCGCTTATCTTATGTAATGATTCGCAATTAGCAGTTGAAACACAGTTACTTTTGGTGCAATTATGTTCTACCCGAAAACAAATGGGGGCCAAAAACTCGGCGTTTGGTGGGTGGGTTTTGATTTTGTTATTTAATTTCAAGCATTCCTTCCTTTTCTATTCCTAAAGCTTACTGCCAGTATCTGAACAGGATAAGATAAATTATTTCTACAATGATTACCTTTAACCTTTAATTTATTGATATCTCATAGAATTGGACGGTTCAGTGCAGTACGGTTTCAGTCCGCACGATATGCCCATTTGATAGCTTTGACAAGTTGACGCATCGTTGCTATGAGCAATTGCATCACCTTGAAAGCTGCCAGCGTCTTCTGATGCGACCATTATGGTTTCGATGAATCATTACCTGTATTGGGTTGTTCTATAAACTTCAGGGTTTCTATCAGTCCTTGTTGAAAATTGTATTATTTTCTAAAGTTGCGGACAATGGCATAACGGATGTTCAGGTCCTCTACATGTACCGCAGAAACGACCTTATGTCATCTTGAAGTTGTCTAGCAGCTTCAAGTGGTAACAACTCGAACGGTATTATTTGTTATAAGACCTGTATATGTGCTAAGATCTTTCCAGAAAGATCTAAATTTTCTTGATATTTACATTTGGTGTAATGAAAACATTTAGACTGCCTCGCAATTGGGTGTTTTCAGATATTTATTTTGAATATTCTAGATTTGAGTTCCATTCTAGAGAACACAGATACACCACAAATGGTTCCAGGACCTATGAATTGTCGAGATGAACCAAGTCTTGCCAACTATCAGCTCGTTCACCAGCCTTCAATACAATGACCGGAACCCCAATACAGGTTCACTTTGTACACGACTTCTCAAGGTTTGGGTGATGAACACATTCACAAACAATTTGGGTATGCATCTTGCTGATTTCAGAGCAGTCATCAGACGGCGACTATCAGACGTTATGCAAATATTTGAATGCCTATGAAATTTCGCCGTAAGCGCCGTTAGAGCGTTCAAAATAGCCTGAACTTCAGCTTGGAAAACAGTTGTACTTTCCGCAGATGAAATATTCCGTCCCTGGGCCAGTCACTCTCTCCAACACCTAGCAGCAGCACAGACTGTCATAAAAAGAATTGCCTTGAGCTATGTACGACCAAATCCGTCATATATAAGTTGCACAGCAAATCGATCGAGGTGTGCTACTCAGGTGTGGCACAGACCATAGGTATGAAAACACACCTTCGAAGAGGTTTGAATCTCTTTTTGATCTTAAAGCGCTCTCCTCTGCTTCCCTAATTGAACAAAATTGGTCAATGGTAGCACGTGGGTGAAGCGTCTCGCCTTTGTTCGTACTTCTCATTTACACCAGTTATTGAAAAAGCAGCTAATCTTTGAAGTTTTCCAGCTTCTTCTATACCACCCTTTTTTGACCACCATACTTGTAAAGCGTATGATATTCTGGGTTTCAGAATCGCCATAAATCCGTGAATTGTTGCAGCTTTAGTCTTACTTTTTACCGAACGTCGCCTTGCTTATCCGCCAAAGCGTTGTAAGCTTTTGTGGCCGCTTTCTTCAAGATGTATGTTTCAATTCAGCTTACTGTCAGTCGAACGCCAGGATGCTTGACTGAGTTTGAAAGTTCTAAATCTGCTCCTTTTAGTTCAAAGTAGGAAAAGAACAAATTCTTCCTTGTAAGCGCCATAATGTAGCCTTCCAGAAGGATTATGTTTAATCCTTCTTTTCACCTATAACGTGATGAAGTTGGGGCCATTTGCATTCGATTAGAAATAACACAGTCATATTTTCCTCTGACCAATTCTTCTCTCATCTCCTTTGATAACATCTCGCTAATCCAGTTAACAATACATATCAAACCTCGTTTCTTTAGCATTCTTCATTGAACTGTGAGATGTGTTATCAAATGCTCCGATTAGAAGCTTTATAACTAGATATAATATGAAATGATAATATAATAAAGCACTATTTCTAACCTATCAGAACAAATATATTTGACTGATTGATTAACATTCAATAAATATTCAAAATAGATATTAACACGTACAAGTTACATTGATGTCTTGATTTTTATCCGCCTAATTTGGTCTACCTCAAATTTCATTTTACCATCAATTTGCTGACTAATTACGCTGGATTTTGCCACATTTTTTTTTAGAAAACAACTAACGATTTTCCATCATATTGCTTATAATAAATTCGTCCAAGATGTCTGTCAAATGTTTTGGATATCTATATAATAATTAAAACTTGTACTTTCGATGCATTTTCAGGGCCGTATTTGTGAAATAAATGCATGCAATCAAATATGATGGGAAATAATAGGATCTGTACTTACATTATATAATTGCTGTTTTTAACTACTCTAACTTTTCGAGATATATTTTGTGATTGGCGAGAAATGGCACATCATCTTACCACTGATGCGATTAATCTGTGTTTTGTTTAAAGTCAAATAAAATGACTGAGGTATTTGCTTAAAACATTTCCCTTTCTTTGACAGCATCTAAAACATCTTATAGCTCGAGAAAGAATGAAGAAAGAAGTATTTTGTCACTTCTGTTTGTATGAGGCCGCATGTTGCATCAAATAATGGAAGCTATCAGATGTAGATTTAAATCCTTTATGGCTGTTTCAGGATGCATCTACAGTAACCCAGAAATATTTTAATATAGCGCCCATTACTTCCGATAGTCGATATCGAGTCGTAGATTTACCGATATATGGAGGTTTGACTGTATCATAATCCTCTTGAGAGAACAAAACAAGTATCGATACCGATACTGCATTGCTTATCAATAGTATTGGAGTAATTTGAGGTGCATTCATACGTTAAGGATACAGGGAATGCTGCGATAGATCTAATAGCTAGTCAAAGTGGTACATCCACAAATTATGTTTTCTAGATTGCATAAGGGAGCTCCAGGTACCGTCATCCGATGGAAACTGACAGGAAAGACAGCCTCGTGCTCTGGCTACCTCCCAATGGCAAACCTTCCCTGGTCTATATATAGGGAGGAGCGTGAGAGTAATCATCGATTTCCCCTTTGGGAAAAAAATTGCAAAGGCAGTATTTTTGAAAACTAAAAGCGAAATACAACTAAATGGAAGCATCCACCACAATTATAAATTATGTCTTAGCTGTTGATTTAGTGTAATTTGAAACAAAATACTTCCCCCCTTTCAGCTGGAACTGCTTTTCCTCTGTAGGTGGTTTTATTACTGAAATTGGTACGAAGCACGTGACACCCTACGTCAATGACTGGATGACGGTAATTTGGCCTGATCTAAAGTTGAGATGTTAGAAAATTTATTTGAAGTTCCGTCAGTCTTTTACCTACCTGAGTAGTTTAAGGTGTCAGAAGACTGACTTGTTTTGTAGTTCTATGTAGGCCTTTTGTACTGTAAACTCCGGGTTTATGGAACCTGTTCCATGTATCCAACATGACCAGTTGCCCTACCCAGACACTAGGTGTTTTCTAAATTACTAGTATGACCATCAGATGTACGGTTGCCCTACAAGAAACAATACAGCGTTTTCTAAATTTGCTTGTAAGTTTTGGGAAGTTTGAATTTCAGAAAACTATTTGTTTTGTAGTGTTATGTTGGCCTTTTGTACAACTCAGATTTCGGAACCTGTTCCGTAGCCATCACGTAATTCAGTTTATAGCGAAAATATGGCGTTTTATAGATTATACGAGATTCTGAGAGAAGTTGAGGTGTCAGAAGACCAGTATTTTGTGATTCTATTTTACCGTATTTTTATTGGGTTTCCAAAGACCTGTCGGTCGTCGGAGAATAATTTATATATTTGGCTGTTGTCAACCGACCATTGACACCTGATGTTATACAATACGTTTAAAAAAATTCGAATACTGAACATTTGCTCCAAAAATGACTTATACCACTTCAAACTACAGAAGAGGAGGTCATCCGAACATTTACCTACGTACTTCTGGAACTACTATACCCTCGATCAATTGAGCCGCTTGCATTGTTGTTGCGTCTTTTTTTTCGGATAGAGCATTCACTCAGTATTGGTGCTTCTTCTCTAGAAGCGAGCATAGTTGAAGAACCAAATCTCGGGCTGCTTATGTTTTGGATCGCTCTATTGCAGCGCTAGTTTCCCGATGACAGCATATTGTTCTTAAAGAAAATTATTTAGGTAGTACCGTTTTGACTCAATTTCCGCACAGGACTCATATTCCGAACACTCGCATTTAAATTACCATTTTGGCTTTATTCGTGGAGTTTTCTCCATAAGATTTTTAATTCGTTTCTAATATTGATCCTCAGTGCGAAAAACTTTTAGGATCTCAAACAACGAGCACCATCGTCGTTGTCCTGCGATCGATAACTACGAACATTTGGGATCAGTATTTACCTTACGTAAAGGCGGAAACGGAATCTTTAAACTCGCGTTTCTCAGCGAAAGTGATATCGAAGCGAGAGCAGGGTAAAAGAATGAAAGTGAGAAAATTGGAGGAGTTGGTAGCAAAGGTAGAAGTGAAAATGATGGCGACAATGACTACATTTCGATCGCAAAATGACATTTCAGTCAAACAGCATTTCAGGTCATATGATCTATTTGGCCAAACGACATTTAGGCCCAATTTACACCAAAGGGAACTTCTTTAAACATGACAATTTTGGTAAACTGTTCAATTGAATGGGACCGCTAATAATTTATTCGGTAAAATGACATACTCGGCCACGCAACATTTTGAGAAACGCTGTATAGAGGTAGTGTACCAGTCGTGGTCATGGCACCAGTTGCCGAACAAATTGCATTATACACAAGTGGCTCAATCACCCTCCATAAAACATTTCTGACCAATGAACCATATTCATATATTTGTCCTCACCTTCAAACTCCTACAAAACAAACAGAACATAATTGTTAGTAAGTTTTTGTATTTTTTTTCCTTCTTTACCAGTTGTCGCATTGGTGGTCAGTTGGTAATCCCCAAAACAATGGGAAAAATTAAGAATAGTGCTCTAATTAGTACATACGTTTCTAATATGGATTAAGCAAATTTAAGCACTGTCACGAGTGTGGATTCAGGTTTCCACATTTATTGAGAGCAGAAGGAAATCTTTCATTTGACATATCAACACATCCATATGTCTTTTATTTATTTTAAAATTAAGTTGTACTGAACTATGGCGATGATTGGTACGCACCTACTATATCTATGTACGTAACTTCTAGTTATCCCCCCTTTTTTTTCTCGACTCTTCCTTCTTTCTTTTTTTTTTTTTTCTTCTTTTTTTTTTTTCTCTTCTCTTCCTTCATTTTCCCTATCTTCCCTTCTCGCAACTTTCTTCAACTTCCTGTCCCATTGTTTCCTTTTTTTCCTCCTCTTTCCTTCATGTGCATGTCCCTTTTCCTTTCCTCCTTCCGCAACTTCATTCACCTCCTGTTCTTGTTCTTTTGAAATTGGTCGATCGACTTTCCTATGGAAAATACAAATTCTACGAATCAAATGTCCCATTTTTCTCCTCTGATTTCTCAACTTGCATTCCGCAAAATCCTGTCCCTTTTTTCCTATTTATTCAGATCCGGATATGGATCTTATCCTACAAATTCCTGCGTAAATGTCACCTATTTTCCGGGCAAATTTTATCCTCAATCGATTCTGTTTCACAAGTGTCAAGTTGCATTCGACGGTAGAATCCTGTCCTGTTGTTTCCTTATTGAAAATTACTGTCACATCGGGACTATGCGATCGAAAATTATACCATTTTTTCCTTTTCCTCGTATACTTAAGTACGGTAAAGCTGCTATATGATCGCTCCAAAACAATGTCTCCTTTATAGAAGGCCCGGAGACCTATAGTGTTATATACCAATCGATTCACTTCGATCTAATTTGAGGTGATGTCTGTGTGTGTGTGTGTGTGTGTGTGTGTGTGTGTGTGTGTGTGTGTGTGTGTGTGTGTGTGTGTGTGTGTGTGTGTATGTGTGTGTGTAAAAGTAAAACTACTCAAAAAATGTCACTCTATTTTTTTCAAGTACTTATTATCCTCAATCACTGATTTGCTTCGACGTAAACTCTGTCCCATTGTTTCCTGGTATTTGTACTGTGGCCAGATTAGACTATAACTGAAAGTTATGGCCAAAAATACAAATTCATATTTGAATGTCGCTTGAAAAATGTCACCTATTTTCAAAATTATCTTCAACTGATTTGTTTCGCAATGTAAGTTGTATTCGATTGCAGAATCCTGTCCCATTGTTTCCTATTTGAAATTGGCCAGATTGGACTATAGGATCGAAAGTTATGGCTAAAATACAAATTCATATACGGAAAAATCGTGTAAAAAATGTCACCTATTTTTCGGACACTTCATTATCTTTCAACTGATTTGCTCGCAACATGGGTTGCAGTATCTTGACGTAGAATCTCTGTCCCATTGTTTCCATCTTGAAATTGGCTGATCGGACTATGAAATCGAAAGTTATGGCCAAAATACAAATTCATACTTTGAAAATTATGTAAAATACGTCACCTATTCATTTTCGGCACTTATCTTCAACTGATTACTGGCAATGTTGCATTCGACGCAAGAATCTCTGCCTCTATTGTTTCCGGTCATTTGAAATTGGGAAGGATTGAATTATGGGATCAAAAGTTATGGCTAAAATAATACAAATTCTATACGAAAAATCGCGTAAAATGTCACTCATTTTTTCGGACACTCTATCTTCAACTGATTTGTTTTACAAATGTTGTGTATCTCGACGTAGAATCCTGTCCTGTTTTATCCTAAGTTGTACTTGGGCCTTACGATCGGACTTATAGGACTGAAAATTATACCATTTTTTATGGAAAATTGCTAAAAAAATGTTACTCATTTTTCAGGCACTTTTCCTCAACCGATTTGTTTGCATATTAAATTCTTTGCATTCGACGCAGGTACCGTCTCTTTATTGTTTCTTATTGAAAATTGGCCAGATCGGACTATGGGCTTAGGTTATGTAGTAAAATTACTATTTATTGTGAAAAGAGTTTGTAAAATCGAAAGGGATAAAAGGTCGAAAAGGACAAAATGTCGAATGGGGACAAAAGGTCATGTCACGTCGCTCAAAGGTCGAAATAGATAAAAAATCGAAACGGAGAGAATCATCTTCTGCACCAGATAGTTGTTTTGCACAATTGGCAAAACTCTGTTTTTATTTTTTCACATTTTAACAAATACATAAACTCATATCTGAATATATACAGATGGATTGTTTGAGCTTTCTAAATACTTACTTCTGTCTTTAAAATGGTGCATCGCCGCACATCAAACACATCGGCGTGCTATTAAGGTCTCCAAACACACGTTGATGAGACAATCGGCGATGCGATTCTATTGCCTGGAAGGATTGCGATTATGATTACTGGTATGGATGAGTAAATCAAGTATCACAGTATCCACCCAACGATATAATCGTCGCTAAATAGCCATCGCCGTCTCGGGGATGAAATCACTAGACTTTGAGCCTTTACATCACCGGTGTATTTTAATCGTTCTGCACTTTGCGTGGTCAGTGCGTGCGTAACTTACTTAGACAGATTGAAGTGACATTTAGAACATCTAGATTTCCATCTATTATTTGCACTCATCTCAATGATTTTTATTCAATTGTTAGTGAAGGTATAAAAGGGTACTTTTTTGCTGCTAACTTCAGAATGAACTCTTGTCTCAAGCGCAATACAAGTTTTTATTCATTTCTTAAATTAACAATTTTTTTATTTATAAACACAGGAACTATTCTAGGGTTTTCTTGGTCATTGGTTTTATAGTAATTACTCCTTCTTTGAAAAAATTGCTCATTCTTCAACTCTTGATTGATGAGATGAGTGTGTGGTATTTCTGCATGAAAATAATGCATTTATCAACACACCTGTTTTTAGAATGACACCCAACTCTGTTCTTTATCGACCTTTTTGTCCCTTTTGAGGTATTTTGTCTTTTTTCGACAATTGTCCTTTCGACGTTTTGTCTTTTCGATCTTTTGTCCTTTTTCTGACCTTCTGTCTGTTTCGACCTTTGTCCTTCGTTGACTTTGTTGTCTTTTCGACCTTTGTTATAGATCCGCAGTAAATTCATATTGTGACTGGAATCTGGATCATATATAAGTTTACTGGTGATTGATGTGCAATATGTATGTTTCCTTATCGTTTCGCAATAGATCGTACCTGACGCAAAATTCTTTGTCCCATTGTTTCCTAGAAACAACATAGAAGTAAGTACTATACTTCAATTTTAAAACTACAAAAATAAAAATGCCATTTTTTACCTTTTTATGCTCATCCGATTTGTTTGCCACTAAATTGCGTTTGAGAGTTTTTTATGCATATAAATAAATAACAAGAAAATAAGACCAATCCGCATATTAGTGTTATTTGAACATCTTTCTCCCAAACCTTTTTGAACGAACGAGAAAAGGCACCATCACTCGCTAGGTGGATTAATCTGGGGTTTCTTTCTTTAGTATTCTTCTTACTTTTGTTTTTTTCTTCTGATTCTTACCCTTTCTTCCTGATTCTTTTCTTTTTCCTATGGTTCTTTCTTCTTTATCTTCCTCTTCTTCTTCATTTATTCTTCATTCGGAAAATTTCAACTATTCGCCAAACGGTGGCCCGGGGCAAATGAGATTCTAAAGGTAGTTTCACACCTCGGGAATTTGGTCCTAAGGAATTTTTCCCCATGCACCTTCAGACATGATAAGCTGGATTTCGGGACATTTGAACACTGAAAACCAAAAATCCCAATTAAAATGCATGGGACAAAAAATCACGGCGGAAAAATTTTCCGGAGGTGTAAGGTATTCGGGAAACCAACAAATTTTTTGTAGAAAATGAGAAAAAAATCCTCATGATTTGTAGGAACAAAAGTGTTCTGCTCGGTGTTCCAATGGTGCTTCCCGTTATTTTATAATCGCAAACATCCGGATTGCACCTGGAGAATGTGCGGGTGATCCTCCCTGTGCTTCTCATAATCCTAAACATCCGGACTGGTCTGGTTCTTGCAGCGGAACAACGAATGCATTTTGAACTAACAAATTCTTGTTGAAAAAATGATTGAAAATTGATAGAGTAGATTTCCTCCGTCACGCAAAAATTCAATCCGAGTCTTTGGAGTGCTTTTCCTGGTCTTTCCATACATTAAATCCATCCAGATCGATCTGCCCCTGCACTGAACAATTGATCGCCTTCTGGAAGTCAGCAAATTTCTGTCGAAAAATGAGGAAAATCCCCCTGCAAGATTTGTAAACAAAGTGTTCCGCTCGGTGTTCCTGCCGGCGTTTCCCTGTTGTTTTTATAATCGCAAACATCCGGATTGGTACTCCGGAGAATGTGCGGGTGATCTTCTCCGTGCTTCCCACAATCCTAAATATCCGGATTGTCTGGTTCTTGCAGCGGAACAACAAAAATGCATTTTTGAATTCGATGGGCCTCCTGCTGAAAACATTGAAATTGGATGCGAGCAGATTCCCTCCAATACGCAAATTAATCCGAGTCTTTTGGAGCAAGCTTTTCCGGTCTTTTCCATATTAACAAATCCATCCAGATCGATCTGCCCCTGCACCGGAACACCGATCACCTTCTCTTGAAGTCAGCAAATTTCTGTCGAAAATGAGGAAAAATCCCTATGATTTGTAAACAAAGTGTTCCGCTTCGGTGTTCCGGACGGCGTTTCCCCAGTTATTTTATAATCGCAAACATCCGGATTGCACTAGGAGAATGTGCGGGTGACCACCCTGCTTCCTACAATCCTAAACATCTGATTGTCTTGTTCCCTGCAGCGGAACAACAAAAGTATTTTTTGAACTAACAAATTTTTGCTGAAAATATTGAATTTGATAAGAGCGGATTCCTTGCGTCACGCAAATTAACCGGAGTCTTTTGGAGTGCTTTTCCGGTCTTTCCCATATTAATAAACCATCCAGATCGATCTGCCCCCTGCACCGAAACACCGATCACCTTCTGGAAGTCAGCAAAATTTCTATCGAAAATGAGAAAAAATTACCCCCTGCGATTTGTAAACAAAGCATTCCTGCCTTGCGTTCTGGCCGGCGTTTCCTGTTGTTTTATAATCGCAAACATCCGGATTGCACCTGGAGAAATGCGGGTGACCATCCTGTGTTTGTTTATATATATAATCCTAAACATCCGGATTTCGTCTTGTTCCTGCAGCGGAACAACAAATGCATTTTTTGAATTGACAAATTCCTCGCTGAGAACATTGAAAATTGATGTTAGTAGGATTCTCCTCCGTCACGTACCAATTAACTGATTCTTTTGGAGTGCTTTTCTGGTCTTCCACATATTGCAATCCATCCAGATTTGATCGATCTGCCCCCTGCACCGGAACACTGATCGTGCCTTTCTGAAGTCAGCAAATTTCTGTCGAAAATGATAGAAAATCCCCTCATGATTTGTAGAAACAAAAAGTAAGTTCCTTTTGCCTTGTGTTCCGGCCATGTTTCTAAGTTGTTTTTTATAATCGCAAATATCTCGATTTGGTACCTTGAGAATGTGCAAGTGACCTTCCCCTGTGCTTTGCGTAATCTTAAAGATCCTGATTGTCAGTGGTTCCTGCAGCGGAACAACAAATACATTTTTGAATTGACAAATTTTGCTGAAAACATTGAAAATTGGATGCGAGCGGATTCCCTCCGTCACGTAAATTAACTGGAGTCTTTTGGAGTGCTTTTCCTATTCTTCTTTATTATTAATCCATCCAGATCGATCTGCGTCTCGCAATTTAGAACACCGATCACCTTCTGAAGTCAGCAAATTTCTGTCGAAAATGAGGAAAACTTCCCCGCGATTTGTAAACAAAGTGTTCCGCTCGGTGTTCCGGACGGCGTTTCCTGTTATTTTTATAATCGCAAACATCCGGATTGTACCCGGAGAATGTGCGGGTAACCCTCCCGTGCTTCTCATATAATCCTAAACATCCGGATTGTCTGGTTCCTGCAGCGGAACAACAAATGCATTTTTTGAATTGACAAATTCCTGCTGAAAACATTGAAATTGATGCGAGCGGATTCCTCCGTCACGCAAACTAAACTGAGTCTGTCGGATTGCTTCTCCGGTCTTTCCATAGGCCACAAACCCACTCATACTTGTGGTATGCGGCACCATCGGCATTGGATTTTGGAATGAACGAATTTCAGTTGAAAACAACAATAAAATAAATCACCGGTCAAGCTTTTCATGCACCACTTTTTCACCCTCATGAACCATCTTGGTGCGATTTCGACTTTTATTTCTTGCACCACCCAGGCAAAAACCGAGCGCCACTTTGCCACCCTTCTTCAATCTTAGTGCGGTATGCTCCATTTGTTCACTTCTTGCAAAAACCTGGTCAAACCGCAAACCATTTTGTCGCCCCATCCACCATTTTGGTGTGGTAGCCTCGATTTGGCAATTTCATGCACCACCCGATCAACTTCTTAATCACCCTTTCCTACATCTTTGGTGCGGTTTGCCCTATTTGGCCACTTCATGCACCACTCGGTCAAGCCGTGCGCCACTTTGCCACCATCCACCATTAACCATCTTGGTGCGATTTGGCTATTTCTTGCGTCACCCGGTTAAGCCTTCTGCCACTTTGCCACCTGGGCCAACTCGTGCACTATCATTTGCAACCCCATTCACCCTGTTGGTGAGGTGGCGCCTGCTCGATTTGACCATTTTATGCACCACCCGAGCAAACATGCGCTACTTTTCCACGTTATCAACCATCTTGATACGTTATGCTAGTTTTGGGCTGTATCATGCACGCCCCGGTCAAGCTGCACGCCACTTTGCCACCTCTTCCTGCAACTTGGTGCGGTTGCTCCATTTGGCAATTTTATGCATCTCCTGGTCAAAACCGTTGACCACTTTGCCCCCCATCTATCATCTTTGGTGCAATTTGCCCGATATGGCGGTTTCATGCACCACTGGTCAAACCGTGCGCCACTTCTCGGCAGTCTCTTCCTCCATCTTGATGCGGTTTGCTCCATTTGGCCAATTTTTGCACCATCAGGTCAAAATGTGGATCATTTTGCCACCTAATCCACCATCATGGTGCGGTTTACTTCATTTGGCCAATTTATGCACCACCCTGTCAAATCGTGCGCTACTTGCCACCTTATGCACCACATCTTTGTGTGGTATGTTTGATTTGACCATTTCCCATGCACCACCCGGTTAAACCACGAACCACTTTGCTGTCTTCCATCCACCATCATCATGGAGCGGTTTCTTCTTGATTTGGCTATTTGATGCACCACCACCCGGTCAAATCGTGCGCTACTTTGCCATCTTTCCACCATCATCTTTGGTGCGGTTTGCACCATTTGGCCACTTTTATACACCACCTGGTAAAACCGCGGACCACTTTGGCCACCCCTCATCCATCATCATGGTGCGACTTCTTACCTGGTTCGGCAATTTCATGCACCACCTGGTCAAGCTGTGTGCCACTTCTGCCACCCCCTCCTCCATCTTGGTGGGATTTTCTCTCCATATGCTACTTTATGCACCACCCGGTCAAGCCGTGCGTCACTTTTGCCATCCTTTTTCGCCATCTTTTGTGCGGTTTACTCCACCACCAGGTCAAACTGCGGACCACTTTGCCACCCCACCCATCATCATGGTGCGATTTGCACGATTCGGCCATTTCATGCACCACCTGGTCAAGTTTTCGTCTTGGTCTTGGTGCGCCTTGCTGTTTGGCCATATTATGCACCTCCTGGTTAGACTGTGCGCCACTTCGCCATTCCATTCACCAATTTTCGTGCTGCAAGGTGGCGACCTTTCCATCATTGCACCACCATAGACCGTGCGCCAATTCTGCCACACCAGTCACCATCATGGTGCACCTTGCTCTATTTGGCCATATCATGTACCTCCTAAGTTAAACTCGCGCACCACTTTGGCCACCTTTATACACCTTCTTCAGTGCTGCATGTGCCACCTTTCCATTTCATGCACCACCTGGTTAGACTGTCGGGCCATTTCACCACCCCATTCACCATCTTCATGTTGTAAGACTGTGCACCACTTTGCCATCCAATTCACTATCTTAGTGCGCCTTTGCTCTGTTTGGCTATATCATGCACCACCTGATCAAACTGTGCACCACTTTGCCATCTCATCTACCATCTCGGTGCTACATGCGCCACCGTGCAGAACCATGCACCACTTTTTGCCATCCCATCCAACATCTTGGTGCTACATGCGCTACCCTGCAGAACCATGCACCATCTGGTCAAACCATGCACCACTTTGCTATCCCATCCACCATCTTGGTGCTGCATGCGCCAATTCCCCTGCAGAACCATGAACCATCTGGTCAAACCGTTCTCCACTTTGCCATCAAATCCACCATCTTGGTTCAACATGCGCCTCCCTGCCGAACCATGCACCATCTGGTCAAACCGTGCCCCACTTTGCCATCCCATCCCCCATCTTGGTGCTACATGCGCCACCCCGCAGAACCATGCACCATCTGGTCAAACCGTGCACCACTTCGTTGCCATCCCATCCACCATCTTGGTGCTGCATGTGCCACCGTCATCTGGTCAAACCGTGCACCACTTTGCCATCCCATCCACCATCTTGGTGCAGCATGCGCCATCCTGCAGCAACCATGCACCCATCTGGTCAAACAGTGCACCACTTTGCCATCCCATCCACCATCTTGGTGCAACATGCGCCACCCTGCAGAACCATGCACCATCTGGTCAAACCGTGCACCACTTTTGCCATCCCATCCACCATCTTGGTGCTGCATGCGCCACCCTGCAGAACCATGTGCACCATCTGGTCAAACTGTGCACCACTTTGCCATCCCATCCTTCCATTTTAGTGCTGTATGTGCCACTGCCTTTCATCTGGTCAAACCGTGCACCACTTTTTGCCATCCCGATCCACCATCTTGGTGCAGCATGCGCCACCCTGCAGAACCATGCACCATCTGGTCAAACCGTGCACCACTTTTGCCATCCCATCCACCATCTTGGTGCAACATGCGCCACCCCTGCAGAACCATGCACCATCTGGTCAAACCGTGCACCACTTTGGCTATCCCATCCACCATCTTGGTGCTGCATGCTGCCACCCTGCAGAACCATGCACCATCTGGTCAAACCGTGCACCACTTTGCCATCCCATCCTCCATTTTGGTGCTGCATGTGCCACCGTCATCTGATCAAACCGTGCACCACTTTGCCATCCCATCCACCATCTTGGTTCAACATGCACCACCCTGCAGAACCATGCACCATCTGGTCAAACCGTGCACCAAATTCACTTTGCACATCCCATCCTCCATTTTGGTGCTGCATGTGCCACCGTCATCTGGTCAAACCAGTGCACCATTTCGCCATCCCATCCACCATCTTGGTTCAACATGTTTTACTCTGCAGAACCAGTGCACCATCTGGTCAAACTGTGCACCACTCTTTGCCATCCCATCCACCATCTTGGTGCTGTATGTGCCACCGTCATCTGGTCAAACCGTGCACCACCTTTGCCATCCCATCCACCATCTTGGTGCTGTATGCGCCACCCTGCAGAACCATGCACCATCTGGTCAAACCGTGCACCACTTTGCCATCCCATCCTCCATCTTGGTGCTGCATGTGCCACCTGTCATCTGGTCAAACCGTGCACCACTTTGCTACATCCCATCCACCATCTTGTGCTACATGCGCCAATTCTGCAGAACCATGCACCATCTGGTCAAACCGTGCACCACTTTGCCATCCCATCCTCCATTTTGGTGCTGTATGTGCTACACTGTCATCTGGTCAAACCAGTGCACTTCTTGCCATCCCATCCACCATCTTGGTGCTGCATGCGCCACCCTGCAGAACCATGCACCATCTGGTCAAAACCGTGCACCACTTTGCCATCCCATCCACCATCTTGGTGCTACATGCGCCACCCTGCAGAACCATGCACCATCTGGTCAAACCGTGCACCACTTTGCCATCCATCCTCCATTTTGGTGCTGCATGTGCCACCGTCATCTGGTCAAACCCAGTGCACCACTTTCTGCCATCCCATCCACCATTACTTGGTGCTGCATGCGCCACCCTGCAGAACCATGCACCATCTGGTCAAACCGTGCACCACTTTGCCATCCCATCCACCATCTTGGTTCAACATGCACCACTCCCTGCAGAACCATGCACCATCTGGTCAAACTGTGCACCACTTTTGCCATCCCATCCACCATCTTGGCCCAACATGCGCCACTCTGCAGAACCATGCACCATCTGGTCAAACCGTGCACCATACTTCACATCCCATCCTCCATTTTGGTGCTGCATGTGCCACCGTCATCTGATCAAACCGTGCACCACTTTGCCATCCCATCCACCATCTTGGTGCTGCATGCGCCACCCTGCAGAACCATGCACCATCTGGTCAAACCGTGCACCACTTTGCCATCCCATCCACCATCTTGGTGCTGCATGCGCCACCCTGCAGAACCATGCACCATCTGGTCAAACCGTGCACCACTTTGCCATCCCATCCTCCAATTTGGTGCGGCACGTGCCACCGACATCTGATCAAACCGTGCACCACTTTGCCATCCCATCCACCATCTTGGTGCTGTGCATGCGCCACCGTCATCTGGTCAAACCGTGCACCACCACTTCTGCCATCCCATCCACCATCTTTGGTGCTGCATGCGCCACCCTGCAGAACCATGCACCATCTGGTCAAACCGTGCACCACTTTGCCATCCCATCCACCATCTTGGTGCTGCATGCGCCACCCTGCAGAACCATGCACCATCTGGTCAAACCTGTGCACCACTTCTTGCCATCCCATCCTCCATTTTTGGTGCTGCATGTGCCACCGTCATCTGATCAAACCGTGTGCACCAATTTCTTTGCCATCCCATCCACCATCTTGGTTCAACATGCACCACCCTGCAGAACCATGCACCATCTGGTCAAACCTGTGCACCCACTTTCACATCCCATCCACCATCTTGCAGCAACATGCGCCACCCTGCAGAACCATGCACCATCTGGTCAAACCGTGCACCACTTTGCCATCCCATCCACCATCTTGGTTCAACATGCGCCACTCTGCAGAACCATGCACCATCTGGTCAAAACCGTGCACCACTTTGCTATCCCATCCACCATCTTGGTGCAACATGCGCCACCCTGCAGAACCATGCACCATCTTGGGTCAAACCGTGCACCACTTTGCCATCCCATCTCCAGCACCATCTTGGTGCTGCATGCGCCACCCTGCAGCAGAACCATGTGCCATCTGGTCAAATCGTGCACCACTTTGCCATCCCATCCACCATCTTGGTGCTGCATGCGCCACCCTGCAGAACCATGCACCATCTGGTCAAACCGTGCACCACTTTGCCATCCCATCCTCCATTTTGGTGCTGCATGTGCCATCGTCATCTGATCAAACCGTGCACCACTTTGCTATCCCATCCACACCATCTTGGTTCAGCCACATGCGCCACTCTGCAGAACCATGCACCATCTGGTCAAACCGTGCACCACTTCTGCCATCCCATCCACCATCTTGGTGCTGCATGTGCCACCGTCATCTGGTCAAACCGTGCACCACTTTTACTATCCCATCCACCATCTTGGTGCAGCATGCGCCACCCTGCAGAACCATGCACCATCTGGTCAAACCGTGCACCACTTTGCCATCCCATCCACCATCTTGGTGCAACATGCGCCACCCTGCAGAACCATGCACCATCTGGTCAAACCGTGCACCACTTTGCCATCCCATCCACCATCTTGGTGCTGCATGCGCCACCCTGCAGAACCATGCACCATCTGGTCAAACCGTGCACCACTTTGCCATCCCATCCTCCATTTTGGTGCTGCATGTGCCACCGTCATCTGATCAAACCGTGCACCACTTTGCCATCCCATCCACCATCTTGGTTCTACATGCACCATCCTGCAGAACCATGCACCATCTGCACCACTTTGCCATCCCATCCACCATCTTGGTGCTACATGTGCCACCGTCATCTGGTCAAACCGTGCACCACTTTGCCATCCCATCCACCATCTTGGTGCTGCATGCGCCACCCTGCAGAACCATGCACCATCTGCATCACCCTGCAGAACCATGCACCATCTGGTCAAACCGTGCACCACTTTGCCATCCCATCCACCATCTTGGTGCTGCATGCGCCATCCTGCAGAACCATGCACCATCTGGTCAAACCGTGCACCACTTTGCCATCCCATCCACCATCTTGGTGCTGCATGTGCCACTGTCATCTGGTCAAACCGTGCACCACTTTGCCATCCCATCCACCATCTTGGTGCAGCATGTGCCACCCTGCAGAACTACATGCACCATCTGGTCAAACCTTGCACCACTTCTTGCCATCCCATCCACCTTTATCTTGTGCAACATGCGCCACCCTGCAGAACCATGCACCATCTGGTCAAACTGTGTACCACTTCTTAAGCCATCCCATCCACCATCTTGGTGCTGCATGCGCCACCCTTGCAGAACGTCCATGCACCATCTGGTCAAACTGCTGTGCACCACTTGCCATCCCATCCTCCATTTTGGTGCTGCATGTGCCAACTGTCATCTGATCAAACCGTGCACCACTTGCCATCCCCATCCATCCATCTTGGTTCTACATGCACCTACCTGCAGAACCATGCACCATCTGCACCACATTTGCCATCCCATCCACCATCTTGGTGCACATGTGCCACCGTCATCTGGTCAAACTGTGCATCCACTGCCATCCCATCCACCATCTTGGTGCTGCAAAGCGCCACCCTGCAGAATCCATGCACCATCTGGTCAAACTGTGTACCACTTTGCCATCCCCATCCACCATATTTGGTGCTGCATGCGCCACCCTGCAGAACCATGCACCATCTGGTCAAACCGTGCACCACTTTGCCATCCCATCCACCATCTTGGTGCTACATGTGCCACCCTGCAGAACCATGCACCATCTGGTCAAACCGTGCACCACTTTCCCATCCCATCCACCACCTTGGTGCTACATGCGCCACTCCTGCAGAACCATGTGCACCATCTGGTCAAACCGTGCGCACCACTTTGCCATCCCATCCTCCATTTTGGTGTTGCATAAACACCGTCATCTGATCAAACTGTGCACCACTTCTTGCCATCCCATTCACCATCTTGGTTCTACATGCACCATCCTGCAGAACCATGCACCATCTTGGTACCACTTTGCTATCCCATCCACCATCTTGGTGCTACTACGTGCCACCGTCATCTGGTCAAACCGTGCACCACTTTGCACATCCCATCCACCATCTTGCGCTGTATGCGCCACCCCTGCAGAACTATTGTGCACCATCTGGTCAAACTGTGCACCACTTTGCCATCCCATCCACCATATTATGTTGCATGCATCCTGCAGAACCATGCACCATCTGGTCAAACCAGTGCACCACTTGCCATCCCATCCACCATCTGAAACCAACCCTGCAGAACCATGCACCATCTGGTCAAAATCCGTGCACCACTGGGTTATCCCATCCACCATCTTGGTGCTGCATGCGCCAATTCTGCAGAACCATGCACCTATCTGGTCAAACCGTGCACCACTTTGCCATCCCATCCTCCATTTTGGTGCTGCATGTGCCACCGTCATCTGATCAAACTGTGCACCACTTCTTGCCATCCCATCCACCATCTTTGGTTCTACATGCACCATCCTGCAGAACCATGCACCATCTGCAACTACATTTTGCCATCCCATCCACCATCTTGGTGCTGCATGTGCCACCGTCATCTGGTCAAACTGTGCACCACTTTGCCATCCCATCCACCATTATCCTCGGTGAATGGTGTTGCATGCGCCACCCTGCAGCAGAACCATGCACCATCTGGCTCAAAATCCAGTGCACCACTTCTTGCCATCCCATCCACCATCTTGGTGCTGCATGTGCCACTGTCATCTGGTCAAACCGTGCACCACTTTGCCATATCCCATTTACCATCTTTGGTGCTGCATGTGCCACCGTCATTCCTGGTCAAACTGTGCACCACTTTGCCATCCCATTTACCATCTTGGTGCTGCATGCGCCACCGTCATCTGGTCAAAACTGTCCACCACTTGGCTATTCCATCCACCATCTCTTTGGTGCTGCATGCGCCACCGTGTTTTTTTACATTATTATATCTTAAATCCTAATTCTATTATTCCCTAATACACTCTTCTGCAATTTTTAAAATATTTTTTGATAGAATAAAGTAAGTGCCCCCTTGCCCCCCTCTACAGGTATCATCACGCCAGTGCACAGCACGAAAGCACGATGCGGTATGCACATTGATTATATTATTCACACATTGTTATATTGATAAAACTCCTAAAAACAAGGCATATAGGAGGAAAAAAGCGAAGAAATGGCAACCATTTTTTAAATAAAACAAAAGAAAACATATTTCAGTGCCGAATGTATACATGTAGATGAAGGAAAATAATTATAGTATGTTAAATTGGTTGATTCATTTTGATTTGCTGCCGTTCACCCATGGATCGTAATCTATGGCGAAGACTTGAACTGATGTGGACAGCATCAGTTAGTTTAATTGAGCAGCCTGTTTGCTTCATTGGAAGCTCTTGAAGAAGCTTGTTATTTCAGTTCCACAGTGTAGAATCTCGGCGTATCCATCTTTGGATTCTTCATTGCAGCAGTACATGGTCATCAATTTTTCCGAACTCCGGTTTGCGTGAAGTTTTCGGAGGATCCTTGGGATGAGCTTTTGGCTTGACTTCTTCCGTGTTTTTATATCATAAAGGCCAAGCTCCCTGGCCTTTCGTCAACCAACTTCTTAACACAATTTGGTTTTAGATTTAAAATTTTCACTTTATTATTATTATTTGACGTGATGGAAAAAATGCGTCCGTTTTTCAGCATAGCTTACTTGGACCTCGAAATTGATTTAAAATATTTCCTGTGTGGCAAAATGCGTAAAATTTTGGATTCAGGCTCAGTTTTTATAATACATTCAAGATATATAATAATCTCAAACATAAGAGATAATACGATTCGATATAATCGGCATCGACCTAGGCGACGAATAAAGGCTCAGGATTCAGGATTGTAAGCTTGGAACATGGAAATCTGCTGAACAGGACGGAAAGTATGGTAAAGTGGAAATCGCACGGCCACCTTCTACCAAAGTTGTGGCAACACCAACCACCTAGAAACCGGCTTCATAGTGTTGGCCATGATGCACCAGCATTGGGTGACACCAATTAACTCAATGATGAGCAAGCTGAGGAAAGAATGCAATGGGCTCTAAATTTTACCCAATCGTGGTGTATTCAGGAAGGCCTCAGACATTCAGTTTTCTTATGAATGAGGCAATGGTACAATTGTAATTGTACCATTCACTAGGAAAAAAAAGAAAACTTTTGATCTAAAAAAGCTTCCTGAAGCTTGGAGGACTTTAGAAATTTAGGGCTTAGTGAACAAGGTCAAATACCTTTGGGGAGTCATTCTGGATTCTGAAATGATGATTCATATTTGAGTGTGCAAATCGGAAAGGCAAACTTAAAGTGCCTTCTAGATATGTTCTAAAAACATTTGGAAGAAAATGGGGCTTAAGAATTCAAAAATGATAAAGTGGATCTATACTTCCATTATTCGTCCAAAACTGATATATGCTGCTCTTGTCTCAGGCCAAAAAAGAGGCTACTGCATTGCAGAAGAAGTTGACAAAACTATGTAAATGGTTGAGTGTCCATTGCTATAACAGGGAGCGATGCGCAGCACCCCCTTCAAAATCTTTAGATGCAATTTTAATCTGCTACCATTGTATGAATTCGTGCAGTTAGAAGTGGAAAAGAATAATGCAAAAAGGCTTTAAATCGGATTGAAGGTTATTCAAGTCAGGATTTAGTTGGCCACTTGTGTA
The DNA here is from genome assembly GCF_024139115.2 of Armigeres subalbatus. Taxonomy (NCBI): domain Eukaryota; kingdom Metazoa; phylum Arthropoda; class Insecta; order Diptera; family Culicidae; genus Armigeres; species Armigeres subalbatus. The sequence continues at coordinate 116,063,615 of NC_085141.1, read as the reverse complement.
TTTCACAAAATTTTCTAATATGGGCCAGGTGATGAACAAGTGAATGGAGACTGAATCGAAACCTGTGGGAGAACCTATGATGACTCCTTACAACATATATGGAACCATCACGTATGCGTTTGGGGATGCTCGGAGGTCCCACTGTTCAGCTGAGACGGTTCAGTTCCATACAAAATTCTGCCACAGATGGCTGCAAAAATAGGAACAAAACGGGTGCAGGAATCTTTCTGGTCCTGGATATTAAAGCGATCTCAGTGGCAATGGGAAACTATCCAACGGTGTTCCAAGCGGAGATTTTTACTATAATGAAATGTGCTATCATCTGTGTAGATAGTCATGCGGCACCTCAAAGCGTTGAGTATAGGCTTTAAATGATACGTCAAAACCTTGCTCTGGGACTGCATTCTTCGACAGGAAAGGTGCTAAGAGAACTCCGTAAATCTGTACTGGGTTCCAGGGCACTGCATGGCATTGAAGGTAATGAAAAGGCAGTGACGAGCTTGCGAAAACGAGGTTCAAATACAGAAGTTTATTGGCCCAGAACTTCTTTCTGCGGTATATCATACTGTGTACTTACATAAAATGGGAATTAAAATAATGGGAAGCTCTAAAGCGTTGATGACCAATTGGTTTGGTTGCTGGAAAAACTGTGCTCAATCAAAGAGATTTATAATTCTCAAATGTTAAAAGTAACTGAAAAGCTCTTAGAGCTCTCAGTAAGAGAGTTTCTTGCAATCTCTTCACTCGGCCTAATAACTGGATAATTCTTTCTCGAGCAGATATCACTTGAAAAATATTGCCAGGTTCTAGAATGCTATCTGTCGTTTCTAGTATTACATGGAACATGAAACCTCGGAGCATCGCCTACGTAGCAGTTGTGATGCATTGTTACAAGGGTAGATCTAAATTTCTAAATATTACTTTTATGCAACCAGGAGATATTGGACGGTAAATCCTGGAAAGGTAGTGGGTTCTTTAATAATCTCAATTATACCGGACTGGGAAAATACGCATCTTAGGTTGTTTACTTGACAAATGGTAATCAACCTAGAAGATGCGAATAGTTAATAGTAATCAGGGGTATACCACAAAAGTTCAACTCAATGGACGCAGTGGCTCTAGGCCCTAACAAAAAAAAAGCTGAGGATAAAAAGACGTTCCTTCAACTAATGGTTGCATTTAAACATAATGGTCAAAACTTGCTGATTTTTCATGGGTTTACCTTCACACTTAATCGACAATTTTCCTCTCGGTAAAGTACATTGACGAAAAATGACTTCGTTAAAGGATATTTTAACTGATATCTCGTTACACAACACACGATTTACACATACGTTACTGAAACCTCGGCAAATTAGAAAGTTTTCGGCTAAGCAATTATCGGTGGTTTGAATTTACCTGGAGTCTCAAGGCAAACCCATCTGTCAAACATAGTGCTCTATCGTGATCTATCGCTGTTGGGAACAAGCACGTGAAAAACTAGGAAAATGGAAAAATTCTTTTTACTTTTACTTTTTGGTAAGTATTCACATACAATTTTAATTTGTTCGTATTAATCATACTCAAAATTTAAGCTTCATTTCCATGCTGATTTTGCTAATACAATAGAAAGTATTTGAAACTAATCTTCCTTTTTATATGATCGTATTTCATTTCAGCGAATTCGCTTCATCTCTATAATACTACACCTTAGAAAAGATATTTTCAAACAAAGTAATGTCGACGGAAATAGCTTCTAGTGCGACCGCGCGGGGGAGGCAAACTAAACATCGTTGGAAAAATCCAGGACCAGATTAACGCCTATAAAGCAATAAGGTCAAACGTTTTGAGTGTCACTGTTGAATGTACCCAAATAAGGTGAGCAATAGGGTAGAACTGAAAGGTTGATTTTCGTACACAAGATTTTGTGGGTAGGCACGGGGCCCTTGATGGTTCTCCTCCCGGACCCCACCTAGATGCGGCCGTCTTATTGGAATAGGTGGCTTAGAATCGTGGAATATGGCTTGCCGGATGAATAATAATCGATTATGCTAGCACACAGGCGTTTTTCGTAGGTTTTTTCTTTCAGTATTGATCAATATGCTTCATAATAAACGCCTCCGAAAAATATATTTTTACATGCATGTTGGGATTTTGACGCCGTATTTGTTTTTTATTTTGATTCACCTGAAAATAACAATAAGGATGATAGTTCCTCCTTACTGAATCTCGGTAGCTAACTTTACCGGATCAAGTTTGTAGCCAATGTATTGCCGAACGCAGCCGGTAATTACTTGACAGCTGGGTGGTATCGCTCATTTTACGACCTTTTCGGCATTTTGAACTTGTACCGAGATTTTTACCGATATATCAGCTGTTGGATTCTCGGCAATTATACTACCCATGCAGCATCAATCTTAGTAAACCAAGAGAAAGCAGACAAAATTTGACAGCTCTATCAGTCGAGTTCTAAACG